>NW_025788568.1:0-10293 GCF_021130785.1 Homalodisca vitripennis
TTGTCGTTTATATATTTATATATGAGCTAAAAAGTCACTCATTGACCGATGTATCTCAAAAATAAAAATTTTATTAACCTTTAATTAAATTATTTTAATTTGTTCGTAGTGCTATTACAATAACTTAAACTGACTTTTGTGTGTATAATCTCTTATTATTATATCTTGATTATCAGTACGAGGCTATAAAAGTCATTGCAGTTCTATATTTTTTTCAATCATTAATCATCCAGAAAATGTACTTTTAACTTGTCACTCACGTTATATTAAGTAAATTATTTTACTAAGTAGAATTTTAGAAAAAATCTAAAATTTGTTGTGTACCACAACATAAAAAACAGTTAGAAAAATGTTGCAAATCTTAATTTGACTTAGTCTATGTGTTAAACTTAAAATACAAGGAATATTCTAATTTTATAGCGATTACAAATTAAGATATGTATATATTTAAAAATAAAGTAGATAACCGTAATAATGATCAGATGATTTTGCACTACATTTACTTTTTCATTAATATTGTATAAATATGTGAGAACAATATATTTGATTTTTTAATTACTTAGCATAGTAACACGATATAGCGATAGCTAATAAAAAACGTGAATTTATCATGTAGCAAGATATCTAAGTGAATTATTTAAATGTTACAAAAAATACAGATATAAGTGTTGGGGAGATGCTAATGGCATTGTTGTTGTTTTGTCCCATTTAGGCTTTCAGAAATGGGAGCGTTGCATGTTATATCTTAAACATTTCTCATGCATTAAAATGAAAATGTAAATTTCTCATTTAATACGAAGTCCTCCTTACACTGAAATTCCTTTATACCAGTATATACCTATATAATAGGTAAAATTGTTAGGAATAATTGTTCCTACCACCTTTTAAACTGCATAGCATATTTTTGTATAAAAATTAATAACGGAAAGAGTAAGCTATAACTTGATTCCGTCTTTATTTACCACTTTTTAGAAATATACCGGGTGTCATAAAAGTCCCAACCTCCCTAGTAACTTTCTTATGATTAAATATGGAGTGATTTACTTTAGGAGATGTTCACATGAACAAATGAAAATAGGTTTGATGTCAGAACATTTTTTACTCCCTCCATCCAAAAGGGGTATTTTTGGTCATAGTAATCAAGCAAAAATATATTTAGTTGTTGATATATAAAGAGGCTATTGCAAGAGAAGACGATAACAAAATCCACTGGAGTCAGTAAGACGATTTTCATTAATTTAAAAAAATCCACCATCTCATGTCTTGTGTGATCCTGAATAAATGTTATTCTATAGCAAACATTGTTATTAAATAACGCTGATTTACGATCAAACTAAACAGGATCACTAAGGTGGTGTTTTAGAAGAAATTAGAACTTGTGAGTAAGTTGCGAGTACACACAGAAGCTATCAGTACATTATCACAATGCTGCTAACACAATATCCTGTGCAACCATCTTACACATAATTGTTTAGGAATAATTAATCCCCAACGATAACAATATCGGTTATTTCTAACTAATTCCACAAACAGAAATACTTGGCCACGCTCCGTTCTGCTTGCCAACGCGTTTTTGCATCATCCAATTGGGATTATACATAGCAAGTTTACAAAATCTCTCGTATACTAAAAAAAAAAAAATTATGGTTGCCTGTAAAGTCGGTTTTACGGGCGAGGATTTTACGTGACAATGTCTTTTTCTCGGTAGAATATTTATTGATATGAATATTATTAAATTGCACAATAGGAACAAGGAATTGAATGAAAATAAGAATTGCACAAATTTTAACTATAGAAATATATTTTGTTTACTAAAACATTGTACATAATTTGAAATTAATTAAAATTTGTTATTGTAAATGGTAAAGTTGAATAAAACATTTACTAAAATTTGAATTTGAAATTCTTGCTAAACACAGTTAAATTCTAACTCCGCGCGTGGTGATTGGTCGGTTTAGTTCGTTTGTTTGGTCGCACTGTTATGACAGGTTAGAGTTATAATTTGTTATTTTAAATGTTTGACTAGCAATACGCGCTGTTTCTTCTCAATCGACTGAATTACGATTGATTGCAGAGTGATTCAAACTAATAATTTACTTAACACTATCAACATTTGTCAATAGTATGACATAACCTATAAACTCAGTTTTCTCAACTTTTGTGTCAATCTAACAATTAATCAATCAATCATAGTTTACGATAATGAAATATCAGTGTACAATTATTTACCTTTATTGTTGTAGTTGTTGTAAATGACGAATCTAAGCACTCCACATTTTTACGAATAAACATAGTTATCTGCTTTATCCCGTGCGGCGGACCCACTGGACGGGCATCGTAACGTTACCGGGCGTTACACTTTTTCATGAGTGACTCCGAGCCGCAACCTAATTTAAGACGTTGTCACGTCAAAAACATGGAAACTCTAGTAATATATTTATTGCAGCTAACACTACACTTTTATACTCTGGTTCTATGATTCAGTGAGGATACAAAATTTTGAGGATACAGAGCGTTGAAGAACGTTGTTTGTAATTCAGAATTAATAATAAGTAATTAAAACCTAACGAGCAGTGTAGCTTTAACATATAAGAAATACGTGCACGTAAAATATATACTAATGTGTAAATAACAATATTTCATAATCTTTTTTAAATGTTCAATAACGTTTTCTCTAAGAAACATTATGTAGAACCTACATTTGATAATACTTTGGACTGTGCGCAGCTTAAAATATGTAAAAACAATTTTAAAATTTTACATAGTAACTCTTTAATTAATGATTGCATACATATTTCATTACTGTAGATCAAACTTGAAATTACAAAAATCTGAATTGTATATTTAAGAAAGAATTTATGCTTGTTATAATCTCAAACTCGATGTTATGAAACTCTCTCTGACTTACTAATGTTAGTCCTAAAGCATACTAAACTTACACTCAACGCTGCTGCAGGTACGGACGAGGTGGTGCTGTGCCGATCCATACATTAGCTTGGACAGCCTGGTGTGTGGAACCCATCATTATAATACACTCAACAAGGGTTAAGTTACTGCAGCACATTACTGTCAACACCGAAATGAAACACTCCAACTCACATTTACACTAATGAACCTCTTGTTTCATATACAATACATCACAAATACTACTTTTTAAAAATTGTCCATTGACGTGATTTTTGCGGTTGGTATAGTTATTATTAAAGTTACTGTAAATTGACGATGTGTGTTTTATTCGTAAATCATCTGCTACAGTAACCCAATAAATACCTAATTTATAAGATATGCCCTCATCTATAGATCGTTAGTATAGTATATTGTAATTCGGTTCACCTTCAAGTAAGAGTTTATTAATTTTATAATATCGTTTCTTAATAGATGGGTGTAATGTAAAGACAATACGTTTTTGCCCATAACAACATAATAAAAACCTCAAGATATTTACGCCCTCTTTTCATATGTGGATAAAAAATGAAGTCATAAAGGTGCATGGGGTTCATAAATGTTCTATGGGATTATGATAAAGATATCTAATACTAAGTGCGGCTCTTAATGTTACTTAACGAAGCGTGCTTTTATTACCAGATAGAGGTTTTTAAATTTTGTACTTCTGATAATTTAAAAAAGTAATTTTTCAACGAAGTTTGTTTAATTTAAATATTTTGCGATATATTTTAAAGGTAACATGTATTATATAAAATAAAATATATAATATTTATCGAATCATTAGCTAAATAAAATATAGTAAAGTTAATGTCATAACCTGAAAAATGAAAAATTAGATCCTACAATACATACGTTTAAGATCAAACATATGACTTCACCATGTTTCAAAACGTATGCGTAAGGCAGGTAGAATTTTTACATTACACTACGTATGACAAAGTGTGACCAAAATATTTCTCAGTTCATAACACTGTATTGTTATTTGTGTGAATAAAGTAAATAATTAAATTTTGACAATTCTTAGGTTCTAATGACTAGTAGATTGTCCTGTATATTTCGCAACTAATTAAAAAGAATTATTGCTGTTACTGTTGAAGAAGTTCATACAATCCACCTTGCTGCAATCCTCAAGATAATCCCGTTCAGAAACTTTTAGTCTTTGTACTTCACGGTAGTTAGACTAAAACGGATGAAAATCTAATTTGAAATTGTAATTTTTTTTTAAAACTTTAATTTTATCTAAACCCAATAAGTTTCCTCCTTTCCATTATGTTGTCTGTAAGTATCAAAGTAGTGTTAGGCTGAAGTATTTTTAAATAAATAAAATAAATTTCATTCGATCTAAATATTATCTTCAATAATAAATATTTTTTTAATTTACCTATCAATTAATATGTACCTTTCTTTTCATAAGAAAATCATTACTCAACGGTATAGTTTAAAAAGGCGTGATTATATAAAGATTATTTTGCGAAGAAAGGAAAAGCAGTATAAAACCTCTAAATAGAGGTTTGTTTTCCATGTATTCAGGGAAGGTCAAGATTATTGATGTTACTGTTCTCAAAATTAATCTCTGGTCCAGGTTTATTGGTTGGAAGGGAAAGCAATTTTGTGTGGCAAGTATCAACCCCTCCAGGTAAGAAGTCGGAGAGAGTTGAACTATAGAGGAAAGTTACAGCTTTACATTGTATTTAGTTATTATGAATGTAAGAAAACCTGGCCTTTGGACCTTTCTCAGCTAATCGTGAACCTGTTTTACTTTTATTTGCTTATCGACTTTTTTATAGTGCTTTGTATCTTAGAGTTAGGAGTCTTTTCAAAATGTAAATGGAAATCTGTTTTATTACTTTTCTTTATCATGGTGTATTGGGAATCAAGTAACAAAAGTAAATACAGTATTTTATCAATTAGGTTGTTTTAAAAATATTTAGTCAGTTTAGGGGGATTTTCATGAGAAGCTAATACTGAAGTTTCTGATTGAATGAGAATTTTTAGTATAAATAAAGAGTCAAAAGTAAAATATTATCACCTTTGGTACATTTATAGATACGTCGAAGTAGAATGCCACAGATGGTCGAATTATCCTAAACGTTAAATGAGTCTTGATTTTAAAACATGATCAAGTACCATTTGGAAACTTATCATCAAACACTTTAGAAATAATAAGAAGGTAATTTGAAAATTTTAAAAAAATATTTTCTCGAGAACTCGATGCTCTTAATCTAATACTATGTAATCCATTCGTTTTATTTATAACATTTACATTGTGTTAGTTTATTTAAACCTTATTTATTATTGTCTAAATAAGCAGGCCATGGCACTGAATTTCAGAATAAAAAAGAAATAAGGGATATTGAGCATTTTCCATCGTTTTCGGTGTACTAAAATACGAGAATACTACCTTTAAATACATAAACAATGGATTATCCTGAACGGTTTCCCGGCTGCAGTAACAGCGCTTGATTGAATATACATCGCCTTTTATATTGAATTTATACACTCAGAGAGTTTATAATTACTTCAGTTTCTATAAATGACGTAGAATCATTATTAGGTTCCATCTTCCACCAATATAATTTAAGATTTTTATAAATCGATTCTGGGGGGTTTTTGTTAAGAAAATACAATATATAAAAAAAGAAAATTATATACAGGGTTTTTCAGACCTACCGCGTCACACAATGTGCAGTAGTCAAATGTGCTAACATCAGAGGTTACTTAGAGAAACATAATATCTACCCAACTTAAACGATCCCTAGAAAATGTATTAAGTGTAACTTTTAATGCTGTAAAGAATTGAGGTTGCCACATAAATGGGGGGTTTTTATGCTTGACTCACTCCGAATTTGAACTTGATACACCACATAATAATAATTTAGCACCATAATTTTTAAAGGTTTTACATTCTAATTTATTTTGTAGAAGAAACGTTTTATTTGGATCTATTCGTTTTCAAATTGAGGTGGTGTAAAGTGTACATAAAACATAGGATCTATTCTGTATTGTGAAATTAATCACAATTACCACTTCTAATGATATAAATTTCACATACAAATAAACTTTTTCAATAAAAAAAAAAACTCGTGTTATACTTTATTTCGAATATATAACACGAGCTTTTAAGTAATAATATCAATGCAGGGGGTCTTTTTCAACCAATGTAAAATTTAATTCTTTGAAAATATACTACTCCTATTATGTAAATGAAAGGGGTTCCAGCCACGTCAAATTAAAGGCTGTACAAAATGAACCACTTTCCACGTGGAACAAAATCTTTATCTATCTCTAACCGATTACAAATTGCGACAATTTAAACTGTATTTTTATTTAGGTACTGAGTGGAATTACACAAAAAACTTACTGATATTACATTACACTATTATGTACGATACAGGTAGAGAACACAAAAAGGTCACAATTTATTTACTGACTGACCAAACCGACAGAAAAAAAAACTAATCTCCGTGCTCTACTCATTAGAGGCAAAACAATGGATGAGTTTTAAAGTAACATGTGTAACACTATTGTTGTCTGAAACGGTTCATTAATTGTAGTCAACTGCTTAGGTTTTGTCAGAGGGACTGTCATCTAGTGTATGGACACTGATCCTATGGATAACATCAATTGTCTTGCTGGACTGTAGAAGTTTACAGGATGTGTAACGAATGGAAAGTAATATACATACTAGAAAGCAATTATTTAGAATTGTATTATTTTGTATTTAATGTTCTTAGTAATATTATTAAATCATAATTGAAGTAGAAATGCTTCTGTCTTTTTTATTAATACTCTTAACTTTGGTTTCGTTTGTTTATTTAGTACTCAGTAAGGTAAACGCAGTTTAACCTTTGTCAAGATTACACTTTTCAGATTAAAAAATGGAAAACCATATAAAGCTACACCAAAACTGTTTGTAACTGTAGAAATACTTTTCAGAATAATGACATAGGATGCAGTTAACGTTTTGTTTCCATTAAATGCTTTATATATTTGTAAATAGTGAAAGAGTTTTATTTATTTTAAAAATTTCAAGTCTGATGAGGAATCAGAAATCAATAAACATATTTTATTAATTCGAAATTAAAATTTTTTTTTTAATATTTAACGAATACTAAACGTAGTATTGAGTGCTATGATGTATATCAGCGAAGGTATTTTAAGTTTTGCGTGTTGGATTAAGTTATTAAGCTGAACACTTATTGCAAAATAGTAATTTTAATGTAATCATAATCAAAATTCACAGATAAAAAAAACTCAGTAACCTGTCAAGTAATTAATCTTTTGAGATGAAAACTAAACCATATAAAGTCTAAACCATGAAACCATAATGTTTAACTTTAGAAAATTCTCCAAAATAATTGATCTTATAGGAATTCTGTGTCATTTTTGCTTTATGAAATGTTGTAAACTACGCACTGTAAAGAAGTGGTGTTTAATTTCTATATACAAGACTAATGAGGAATTTATGTGAAAATAAAAAAAAGTATAAAGTACGAACAGAGTGTCTTCAGCTTAAGGGTAGTTATTTATGGAGTTATCTAAGGTGGTTTTGTGGAGCCAAGATTTCGTGGTGATAACCACTCGTGATAAACACATTCTGGTTGCACTAAGGATTTCGTGATGCCAACATTTCTAAAAAATAGGAGGCGACTCAGTGTATCTATAGGATGGGAACTGAAATCATCCTGTTAATGGAAGGAAGGACTATATTTAATAGTGATCGTTTTATATAGAAAAGGTATATGAGGCAGCAATCCCGGTAGTACAGTAAATAATCATTGTAGGCTCCGACAAGCTATAACATTTTATTAAGTATTGTACACTCCCGGGTATGTAATAAATTACTTATTCGTACAATACTAGATCAGGCGAGACAAAAAACTTAACCTAATTTGAACATAAACTTTTAAGAAAATCTCAAAGTTATAGATTAATGCTCTTTTGATAGTTGTGTTAGATATAATTAGTTAATTATTAAACAAGAGATTCATAGGTATAGCACAAACTGTTAATATCAAATTATACCTGTCAGTTATTATTTTTTTTAAGGAGGGTTGGATATTATTTATTAATACTACTAGTTGAATGCTGGTTTTACAAACCACTCATACATCAGGTGATAGAGGATATATATGCTACTTAACTGTAGATGAATTGATTTTATTGTTTTATAGAATGTTGGACTACTTATAGTACGAGACATATCATTTGCAAACCTGACCGTTTGCGCTTTGTTATTAATGAAATTGTTTCTTTAAATTGGATTTCAATACATTTTTTGAAATGTTAGCGTTATAACAAGAAACCTATCTACTTACACTGTACAAAAATTTTAACAATATATCTTAGAACTAAGTGCATTAAAAAACTTGTTAATTTTTCAATGCCCGAAGATTGTAAAACAATATGTCTCGTAGTACAATTCATATGGTGCTAGAGTCACCACTGAAATGGAATATTTACATGTGTAAACTATAAGTAGACTCAGGGACCAGTACAGTAGAAAGTAATATATATTGGCAGCATAGTGATCGTAACGCACATTCGTACTTAAAGCTGCAAGAGGTCACACTGAAATGGAATTTTTTACATGGTAACAGAATGTAGACTCAGGACAGTACAGTTGAAAGTAATCTATACTGCATCATACCATCGCAGTTCTTCAAGTCTTGTTTGTTCTCTTGATTATCACAGTGCCTGCGAATTGGCAGGAACAGTGGAAGGAAAATGTTTTTCTGGAGTACAGTTATGGCGTAAATTTTTAATATATTTTGGTGATGATCGTCATCCAGTTTCAAACACCGTTCACCTTGTGGAATTCAAACATGACCTCTACAATGACAACTAGTAAACTTCTATTTTTCAACCATCTCTTGTTCGTTCATAGAACAGATGTTGATTCACTCCAAAGAAAACGAAATCATAAAAAACCTTTTGGGAATTTCTGAGTTTCCAAAACCTGGTCTTCATGACTTAGATCTGATCAAGACGTTACAAGAAGCAGATTCAGAAAGTCTTACTATCCTTTCTCGGCTTCTTACAATCTCCTGCTACCTGGAGGTCACGATAAACTACCTGGTGAATCCTGCTTCTTATATATATATAAAATGAGATGTTTGTTATGTTTGTCCTTTATGGAATCGTGAACTGTTGGACCGATCCATGATGAAAATTTTGTACGTATATGTATTTTTCCACGGGAAGATGTTTATAAGCTATGCCCATCCCTTTCCGAGTCAGGATTCCGTCCCACGGTTACAGAAATACCCATAAGAAATGCATTGCAGCAAACATATGTTAACGTCTTTTCAAATTTCTTAATCAGCTGTATCTTTGTAAACATATAGTACACTTTATAGTTTTAAAGCATAGAGTAAGCTTAAGAGAAACGACAAATTTTGTTTTAAACTTGTTTTGCAATCACTGTTAAAAAATAGGACTTTACTATCCAGATATTACAATTCAAATTTGACGTAAAAATTCAACCTTTAAACTGCAATATTTTTTTAATATAAACCATGCTCATGCTTGATCAGAAGAGTATTTGCAGATATCATAATTACTATCTTTCGTTGGCTACAAAATATAAAGAATGTCTATTATATAATCAAACCCTTAGGTTGTTTTTTTTTTTGACAGAAGTATGGTTCTCAAAAACTCCGTGTGTACCATATTCTCACGATCGAGACAACAAAGCAAGCTCAAATCGTGGCATCGGAGAATTAAACTAATTTTAATCTAAAATTTATTATAGTAAAAAAAAAAATTTACTAAGGTATATAAGGACTTTCGGGTCTTACAGATTTGCGTGCGAAGCCGTGGGTAACAGCTAGATAGACGGCAGGGAATATGGTACATAACCTTCATAATACGCCCAAGAGGCTCACGATGGAACGACTATCTATTTATTCTCAGCAATGTTTAGAATGTGATGGAAAAAGAAGATAAGTGAATATAGTCTACTGTTTCAAACGGGGAAAATTGCGTGCGAGAGCCGCGGGCAACTTTTGCAAAAAAAATAATTGAAATGCGCAGCAAAGCGCGCCCGGGCCGCTAGTTCTCTATGAATTCCTATATGAGCATCACCACGTTATTTCTATTGGGTATTTCGGGATTTGCCCTAATCCCTTACTTAAGCCTCCATGCTCATGACAATATAGTCATCTTCAACGTGATCCCAATGTGCTTTGTTCATGCTTTTTTGGGTTTTCATTTTCTTTCGTCATGGTTACAGTGCTAGCTCATCAGGTCTCGTCAGTTAGGATCATTGCGAATGCCTTCCAGAAATAGTTAAAAAAGGTTTGAATGTACAAGGCTTACAATATAACAAAAAGTTTTGCAAATGAA
>NW_025788569.1:0-11203 GCF_021130785.1 Homalodisca vitripennis
ATTTGTTCTTGAAGTTTACACTAAGAAGAACCTTTAAGGATTAGTGATTCGGAGAGATATTGATACTACTCATTATTGTATACTCTTCGCTATGTTTTAATTCATCAAGTCGTGGCAAACTACATATTTTCATGGCAAAATTATTCGCCTCGTGTGTGATCGAGGGAGGAGAATATGTTTTAATCATATATTCTTCACTTGTCCTAGAACACTCTTAAATCTTGGTGAATACTTAAAAATAAATGGTGTCCAGTTTGTATACAAGTATATCATACACCTCAGAGCCAAAAATTCAGAGTTCCCGAAAAATCAATAAACTTGTTGTAAGGAAAACTATCTGTGTGCTCTTGAGATGTAATGAGACGAATTTCCATGTTGAAGGAGTAAAATCAGCCGTTTACTTACTCATTTCGTTAGACTTCAATTTTTGAATTGAAAGGATAAACGTGCCAGCAACTTTTGGACTCCAGAAACACAAATTTGTATGTCAACAAATTAATACATATTTTGTTAACTTGCTTATCTACATAAAACTAATAAAAAGAGAGTGAGATCTAGGCAAGGAAATTTTAGTTAGTTAGGTTATTGTTGGGATTACTATATCGAGTTTTGCGTTACCCTTCGAATAAGTCATTGAAGAATAGATAAGTGATTATTTATGAAAAATCTAACCTAAATAACAAAGTTCAGTATTGATAGTCGATCCTATTATAGTTGATTATAGATTACATAAACAGACATGAACTTTAATGTAATTCATTTTTATTGGCTTTGGGTAAAACAGTAATTAAATAAGAAAGAATAAATGTTACAAATTTCATTCTCTTTTTATCGCTTCTAATAGTACAGACATTTTCATTTTTGGGACAAAACGTAATTTTTCTGTTCCAACACACATTTAAATTTTTTATAATTGTGTTGTGTTATTCTTCTTTGCTTGAATATATTTAGATGGTTAAATATTAGTTTTAGTTACAATAAAAAGGTGCTGTAGAAATTACTAGAAACTTTTGTTTATTTATTTTTTAATGATTGGTCCTGTCCGTGCACATAGTCTGGTCTAAGGGGAAAATGAGAGATTAATTGTAATGGGTTAGGTAGGAGGAGTCTGCAAACGAATTTTTTTATGTTTAAAAAAATTAGTGGGACGTTATCAAATACAATGGAAACAGGTTATTGACCTTTTTTGAGTCCTTACAGAAAAACATATGAAACAAAGGAATAATTTAAACGACAACGGAGGATATGATATACATTAAGCTCAGATAAATAAGGACATAGTTTAAATTATGTCAAAGCAAACATTCATGTGAATTGTCATGAGAATTTTTATTTTTTTTTTAATAAATAAATATCTTTATTCTCCTATTGAAGTCATACTTTACAAAAACATATTTAGCATCTTTTTTAAAATCTCAATTACTCAATGGAATAATAAAATTATTACCATATTATATAGACACAGGTCTGACCTCAAAAGGAAAATAATAGGGCCATGAGACTATGGGCGCGCTACTAATTAGCCCTTCTTAGGTGGTTCTAATCATAATAAAATATAACTATGTAAAATCACATGCAGTTCAGGAGGCTTTAGTTTTATAATTTATTAAACTACTCTACTGTGATATAACAAACAAAAACTAAAAACAATAAATGTGGCGTCTATGACCATAACCTCTATACATTTCAATGTACTAATTCTTACCCATCTGAAGTAAATTAATTAGCCTAAAAACAAATCAAAGCATTTTACCTTTTTGCATTTACTTATAAAATAGAACTTAATTACATATAATCAAGTACAAACATACAAAAAATCAAAATTCTTTCTCTTCTTAACATAAATGCCTAATCAATCATATTTTTCACGCAAACACACACACTCGAACAACTCACACACAACTTATACAGGATACATACCTATACAAACATACCGCATATCATACATAGGTACACATGAAACCTGTATGAATCGCCTTACCATTGTTTAACTAAACAATGTCTCCTTAAAAAAAACCTATTTGTGTACAAATTTATTCATGTTAATCATGTATTGTCATCGCCAAACACACAATAAAGTCTCTGGATTCTCCTGAGTTTGCAACCACACCCTGACTAGTTTAAACAAATAATCTATCAGTTTGTTTGGTAATTTATTAATCATCACTCAGTTTATTAAATACGCCATAGGTTGCTAAGAAGATTAAAATGTTTTAGTATAAAAAAGTTAAATTAGGTTTCGGAAACAAAAATATTAAAAGTGCTTCTCTTGTTATTCATTGTATGTCAAAAATTTCATTATTATTAAATTTTTTATTAATTTAAAATACGAATCCTTGCATGAGTTTTTAAAATATGTAAAAGAGATCTCAATGGTAATATTCCTTAGCTGGATTAAAAACATGGAAAAGACCGAATCAAGTCTACTTTTCTTCTCTAGAATAATTCTTACAAACACTTTTCTGCAAAAAGTTAACAATGTGGTTTCAAATTCTGTAATGTAGGGTTCCTCCCCAAAACATGTAATTTACCATACTCTAATGCTCCTATTAACTAGAGCCAAAGTAAAGAGTTCTCTAGAACTACCTCTGGGGACACCATTGTCGCGGGACAAAATAGAAACAGACGTGTGATACTTTTGTAGAATTTTATTTTGTCAAATTTTGTTAAGATGTTAACATTCCCAATTTAAATCTTGGACCCAATATAAAACTCCTAAATTATTATTGTATCTGGTACCTTTTTGAACTTTAGCACAATTTATCACATACAATTTCCACGTTTGCTAACAGACTTGACATTTATAAACTAAGAATGTCCATTTTGTTACATTAAAATGTCTGTCTCAAAGAAAAATTTAATATAGGTGAGGTCTTTTCAGTACGTCAAGAAGACCCAAATTTATTCCACCCACCTTTCTAAAACCACCAGTTAAGAGCATTTTAAAATTCCATTCTCAATATTGCAAGTTATACGTTCACACCTTGTCTTATACCTTATAAAGCAGAGAGCAGTATCATCTGCAAAAGCTTGTTAATTCCCCCTTGGAATTTTCCAATTACCACAAATCAATTAATAAAAAATTTTTTTTTTATTATAAACAAGATTGCAAACCCCGAATAACAAGAACCATTGTGGCACTCCACAAATAACTTAACTTCCGCCCTCCTACTTCGCTCTAAAACTATTTTCCACTTTGACACATTTGCTGATCGTTTTGCTTAAAATAACCTATTACTAAACCACTTTTGAGCTGTTACCTCTAAATCCACAGTTACCCAATTTTTCTAGCAAAATCTCATGATCTTACGGTGTCAAATGCCTTCCTTAAATATCAATAAAAAACAGTCCAGTTATCAAAATTTTCCCCAATCGTTTAACCCCCCGCCATTAATCATCTCCATAAAGCCTGGCAACAAGCGGGGAGGGCTACACTCGAGTACTTTAGGTCCTGGCCCTAAAAACCCGTACTGATTCTTTTGTAAAAAAATTATTTTTTTAATTTAAGAAAAGCAACAATTTTTTCTTTCAATAATCTTTTCAAAAACCTTAGAAAAAAGGTTTGAAACTAAAGATATGGGTCTAAAATTAGAGCATACATTAGACGGACCCGCTTTGATAAATAGGCTATGACAAACTGCCGTGTTTCAAACTTTTGGGAGAAAACCCCTGTTTCGAAAACTTAAAATTCAACAATGAAAGTTAAAATGTCCAAATATTGCTGGAATATATTATTTTTAAATACATGTTAGAATGGACACCATCTAATCCTGGTGATTGTTAGCCGTTTTTTAAGGTTTTAAATAACCCTCTCTACATCTGAACTTAAAACTGGCTTCCATAAAAAACGAGTTCAACTTCATTAATGTGCCGGAAAAACTATTGGAATTCAGGTCATTATAGCTTTTGAAAATTTTCACTTCCTAGCGTATAGCTTCCCAACAACTTCTTGAACAACACCAGGAAAATACCTATTAAACGTCTTCAGCTATATCCTTACATATTATCATTAGAATTTTGTCCTATTAATCAGATTTAAAGATATCTTATTTAACTAAGATTTACTCTGAACATGGTTATTTCTGTTTATAGTGTTTCCATATGGCCTTAGCAATTAACCTCACATTTTTTTCCAAACCTCATTTGCAGTTAATAACGGATAGCATTTGCAAGTCTTATATCTTTCCTTAGCTTGTTTCTATAATTTCTAAATAATATTTCCTAAATTTGTCCTCTAAAGGTCTATTTTATATTTTATTTATATTAAATAATTTTCTTTTCTCAATCCTTCTGCATATATTAGTTGAGATCCTATGGTTTAAGATTTTGTTAATAAAGCTGATATGTTTACATTCAGATTCTACCGTACAAGCAGATATACAAGTGTTAAGCTGGTTGTTTTCTAAACAGAATCATATGAGCATAAGATTGGCATCAGTCCTCCGTGATCCCTAACGATTGAACCAGTCTACAGTACGAATGTATATCTTATCAGTTTTATCACTAAACAGAACCCTTACAACCGCATGACGCGGGACGCGGGCTGGGGGAGGACCGAGGCGGCAGTCAGCTGTTAGACCGGCCGGCCTACCACCCTCGCCCTCACGGACCCGCAACACCCCAGCACCGCAGTAACCGTCATGTAATGGTCCGTTAAACCTTGAGTCTGGCAGAACCTGTGCGCTAAACACATGTATCAAATACATGTCTGTTTGTCATATATCGTTTAAGTCTAACATCCCTCCAAAAATATTAAAAATTCTTAAAGTGTTTTGTCCAAATTTATTTTTTCAACCTAAATACATACGTAAAATCTCATGACCGAAAGAAGTAATGCGACTGTAAAATTGCAGCAATTCTATAGATTGCGCCGCTAATAATAATGATAATTCCCTTACCTAAATACATAAATACTAATTTTGATCATGGTCAGCTGATCACGATAATTTTGGTATTCCCTGTTCTAATAGCATTAATATCACTTTTTTTTAACGTGAAATAGCTACTCCACCAGAACGCACTATTATCGTTGGCCATTTATTATCAAATCATAATAAGGAATGTTTATAATAATTTGGTCTCATAACTGATGTTAATAATCCATATTTTCAGTAAAAGATTATAATAATACGTGGTAACCTATCCCAGGTTGTAATTTCGGCCTTAGAAAAAGCGGTCAAAAATTTGATCTCATACTGGCGGATATTTTTTTAGCTGTACAATTACTTTAATAGTAATACTTGGATTCGTCAAAAATTCGACAATTAATTCAGATTTAAATCGACAGTGAAATTAGGATTAGATTGAAAATTAAATTAGAATTACCATCAACATTAAAATTAGATTAGATCAGACATTTAAATTAGATTAACTACATTCAAATCAGAATAGGATCGACCATTACATTAGTATTAAATCGATTGTGTAATTAATTGAAACAACTACAGTCAAAAATATGTTTTCATTTTACTTACTCAATTATTTAAGCCTACAACACCCATTGAGGTCAGCCTCGGGTTCTTCTTATCTCTACTACTGGTGCTTTTTCTTCCATCCCTCAGCAAGATTGTTTGCCGTTCCGCAGCCAGATGTACTATGTATCCCCGATTCCTATCCTCAGCTGCCGTGCCTGGGCGAGCAGCCTCCTCCCGCGCCCCGGTGACAGGGATTCCATTTCAAGGGTTTTTTTTAAGGGGGATAGGGATGTCTCGTGGGTCAGGCCAAGATGTTCGCTGGAAAAGTCCATTTTTCTTCTCTCCTCAGCCTCTTTCTTCATCAGTTCCTCCTTATCAGAAAGTCCCGCCTGCACGGAATTTCACAACAATCGTGTCGCCAACAATGCACAATTTATTTAATTAGAATGTATATGGTAATATACGGGGCGATTTCGTTTTTTTTTTGCTATTATATTCACAATAAGCATTTTCCACCGCCCCTAATTTATATTAATAAGTTCACAATCCATAACAATATTCAGTGGATATCCCTCTACCTGGTTCTCTCTTACCGAGTGTGTTTTCTTGCCGAATGACGGATGAACAGGTTCCGTCAATCATGCCTGTCGGTGAATGTTTACGTCTAGGGCTTTTCCTACCTTCTCCCTCAACAAGCTTCTGAACTTTGTTCTTCTTTTTTTTTCTGATCCGGTTATTTCCCTGAATTTATCCACAGATCAGTTCTTTATCCCCTAGATTAATTTTCCAAGTCTTCAATTCTTGACTCAAGTAAAAAAAAACATGTTTTTTCAGAGCTACATTTTCGCTTTTAAGCTGTTCAATTTCTCTTAGGTAGTGTTCAATTTTCCTCATGCCATCTCGTAACGTTACAGTATTTTCTTCCACCCTTGCTGTATAACATTTCATAAGAATCTATTGAAATCGGCCGTGTTGGTTTTCTGCTCTTCACGCATCTTCTTTCAGGGTGTTCATGATGGTCTTCCAAGGTCAAACCTTCTGTCCCGGCTGTACTCCAACCTCATGCTCTTTTCTTCCTCGTCTTGTTTGCAGGGATCACACCTCCATGCCGTAACCTTGCTCGTTTCAGGTAGCTCCCACATCGCGGTTGTTGGCCCCTATATTTACACATTTGCCGTGATAACTCTTGAGGAACGAATCCAATGCACACTGGCACTTTAAAACTGGATTTTTCTTGAATTATTACTAAACAATATTTTTGCAATTAGCCATTACTAAAAATTAATTAAAAAATTAAAATCAGACTATTAATCACTTTTATATACAGGCAAAAGCACGCACTGCCACTATTATATGCACAGCTTACGCTGATAAGAGTAACGCTCCGCACCATGATAAACGTCTGCTCCGCTTGAACTCCTGACTCAGTCACTGATGGGTTTGTGTCCGGGATTTTGTCTTCTAAACAAATTTATTAATTTTAAAACAGCGCCCAAACACAGCTGCCAGTTATTTAAATGTACTGTTTCAAATTGGTATGCTGGATATTTGTCGTTCAGCAATATTTTCTGGAAATTTAAACAAACTATCATTAGTTTCTTACCATAAAGAAATATATTTGATTGTTCATTGATAGCTGTTTTATTCAGACCAAAAATCTAAAAATCAAAACAGACGATAGTAAACCATAAACCACGTCCATAAAGGGAGAACAAATGGTGGGTCAGTAGCGAAAAATTGCAAGCAAACCGTGACCTATTTTGGTCCTGTCCTACTCTAAGTACATAAAATCCTTGTGTTAATTATCAATTTTGAGGTTGTAGGTATTAGCGACCGCTTTCCTACTCAACTCCAGAGGCCAGGCTTTTCTTCTGTTCCCCGCGCAAGACAGAACCTGCTGGTGCTGGATTAGGTGAGCCTACCCAGAGTGGTTTTGCTGGGTTTATGCACTAACACTTCGGCGTTCCGTTTTATCTACCATCAACTACCCGGTGGCCCTTCTACACCACAACAATCTGATTCCTCTCTGCGGGAAACCCCACCAAATGTTTCTCGGGTCACCCCTTATATGGACTACCCGCACTCTGACCGCATGGACTTTTGGGAACGGTCCAAGAACGGTCTCTTCCACCTCTTGAGCCGGGGAATGCTTGTATTCGCCACCAAGTTCTTCGTGGAGCCGGTGATCAGGCAACACCTCGGAGGTGGCGCTCCTCCTGTACACTCCATAGGCAGAAATGTTAGCCTCATCCTGCAACATGGACACCATTCTGTAACCTACCCCCGCCCGCTCTTGCCAGGGTAGTGGAAGTTGCTTGTTTACACTGTAGACCAGCCAGGCCTCTCACAGAGGTAATATAGATTTCACGCTTTTCTCATATTTTTAAACGTACAGTTTTAATAAAAAGGGGAATAATGAGTACCATAATAAGAACTAATGTCATGATTTATATTAAAACGTGCCATATTTTCGGTAAATAGTTTTCAACCTCATAATATATTATATTCAATCCCTGGTAAAAAAAGTCACCTTTTTGGTTGTAGCCCCTTAGAAATGTTGAAGTAAAAAGCTGATAGTTGCCTGAAGAAAAAATTCAATAAAATGTGAATTGAAAACGATTTTAGTAATTATTTATATTAAATTTTTATTCTTATACTTCAGATATTTTTGGTATTAAAATAACATCTTTGAGGAAAATAATTATGATTGTATATTTACAACCAAATAACTAGTAATGAGGCAGGTAAGATATAAAAGGCAGGAGAAAGAAATTATAAGATAAACAAAGATGCACGCAATATTGATACCGTTTATAGCTCACACTACAACTTCACGTGGGAAAGGATAATGAGTTAATCTATCTAACTCCGCGTAGATCCTAAAGCTGTCCGGTAATTGTTTTATACACTCCTGATAGTTCCTAATAATGTCCATAAACTTCATAGATCGGATTCACCTGAACTGTCGAGATGTTTTGCGCTTGGCAGGCTATTAGACGATAGGACGAGAGGAGAAAAGACGAACGGATAGTTTGTAAAACACCGCTAGGTGCACAAAAAATTCCCACTTTTCTAAAGTTGAGGTCCTCAAAAGTACACATCTACATAATTTAAGTTAGCAAATCACAAGGAACGACCCAAATAATGTTCGTAACATGTGTACAGTTGTGATTCGAGGGCATTGGGGTATTAAATTAAAACTCAGAGACAAATTCAATTTTCATTTAGAAAATTGAATTTGGGAACACAGGTTCCAAGAACTACTTCTTGGAAATTATTGGTACATAAATTACGTTTATACATGAATATTATAAGATTGCACTGATTGTAAATTTCAGTGGCTGGACCGCCCGAGTATGTAGTAGTGTCCTGCTGTCAAATATAGCAAGGATACTATTCATTAATTACTTTTGCTGTATCCTGCTTGTGACATCACATCGGCTAATACACGATACGAGCTAATATGGTCAAATTAAGATCCGCTGTTTGTTATGAAAACTGTTTAAGTCATAGAAGCAAAGAATTTATCACTCTACGATATAATTTTTACTAGGCTATAGAAGTTTTACTTTATTAACGGCAAGGTGAAAGAGGATTTACGAGCATTTCTTAGTTTCTTTGTTTAAGGTTCACTATTGACTATGTATGATTTAAAACTTTCCAATATCTAACTTACAAACATGCTGAACGTAAAACAAAATAAAGTATATATAGGTTAAATAAAGCATACACCTATATATCGAAAACGGTCATCATAAGCACAAAACGTAAACGTACCTCACAAGCTTGACGCAACGGAGAAGGTTAGATGCTTTGAACACGCATATATTTCCTGCTCCATAAATAATAATAATAACTTGTGCAAATTACGCCTGTTTTTGTACATTGATTTTATTGTGTGGTTTACATTAAACCGCTTCTGAAATACATCGGAGTGTAACATATTATATTCCTTTTTTACTTACAAATTGTGGTACTTTTGTGTGAACTTTTTTCAAGGATTTTTACGCTACAATTTTGTTTGTATTTTTAAGTGGATTTATATAAGGAATTTAAAAATCTTAAGAAATTTTTTATACAAGAATAAGAGAACAAATATTTTCTAATAATCGAAATGTCCAATGGCTTCTGTGTTTTGGTACCAAACAACGGACCGAGAAATAACAGAAACATTATTATCTAATTCTCAATATCTTACATAGCTATTCGTTTTAAACACTTAATAAAAACCATACGCCTTATAAGTTAACATTAAAAAGATTACATAGGAATAGGAATAATGAAAGCATTTCGTCAGTAAACTTATAGAAGGGTACACTAGTAAATTAAACTATAAAACCTGTTTTTAAATTTGTAGGATTTAGAGAAAGTTTCGTTAACTAGTGGAAAAGAAGAAAGGAATTTTGTAATACGGTTCAGTTTTTGGCACTTCAATTGAAAACTACTCAGATGCCAGAGATAATAGGCGAGTGTTTTGATGGTGAAAGCCCTTCAGTGAGCTAACGCGTAACCAGGTGTTGGTGGAAGTACGAAAGACGAAGGCGCGGACCTCTATGCCGGACCCTTGCCGGACAACGTGCGCCTAAGTCGGTGGGCTTGCCTCAGCAAGACTTGCTTGGTAAGTTGCTTTATTTTTTTTAGGAGAGCGCCAATTCAACTTTTTTTTTTAGGCCAATTTTGTGCCCGCTCTCTGTCAACCTCACGGCCACTTAAGGTCCTGTGATAAGCGAAGAGCATTATCAAACCTGAGGTGGCAGTAAGGGGAGAAGAATCCGACAACAGTACAAAGGTGTCGAAGTGGTAACTGATAACAATTGCAACAATCACATATATTATTTGCAACCAGGGCCTATCTGTAACTCAGTGATCCAAAAGTCCGAATCGCCTTTAAACACATTGAGGCTTTTCCCTACAATTCCACGACATTTGGGGCATACATTTCAAAGTATGGTAAGCAAGACCATCTCTTAAAACGGCACAACTTGATTATGGCATTAGAAATAATATCGGCCCTTTTTTCGGATAAGTTATAATTCACGTCCCTTGGATTCCTATTTACTATTCCTAACTTAAATTAACCCTTTTTTTTTTTTTCTTTTTTTTTTCCGATAAAAACATATTGCAATAGAGTCTTGAAGGGTATAACAAGTCAAGTAGTGTTTATTTTATTTTTTTTGTTATATCTTAAGAATTCCCTCAAAAACAAAACAAAACATGAACTCAAATATTTTTAGATAAAAGTAGCTTAGTTTTAGCTTATATTCAACTGAAAAAAATCATGCGATGTTTTCGTAAATAAAACACAAAACTATATCAAATTGAATATTTTATATGGAACAGCAATAACAACTCTTGATTCTTATGATTATGTGATCATTGGAGCATAAATGACACAATCCTATTGATTATTCAACGTTTTTTCAGATTTTAAAAATGCAGACACTTATTATACATTTTTATACATTCATGTTGGATTTTTTATTTTTTGTAGTTGTTTTTAAAGTATAGTATCATAGAGAAATGCAAGGGTATTTTATTTAAGTATTGTATCTCGAGAATGTGTAATACAAAATTTCACTCTCCTGTAATTCATATGTTCTTTTTTTTTTGGAAGAAATATCACTTCTTATATCAGAAAAAATAAAAAGCAAACTTTTGGATAGTTGCTGCTTGGGTTGGTGTTTAGTTACATTATGACTTTTCTTTAATCATGTCCTTCATCATTCCAACTTATAATGATATCCTTATACAGTGAGTAAGTTTTTAAAAATACATTATTTAACAAATAC
>NW_025788570.1:0-7552 GCF_021130785.1 Homalodisca vitripennis
TAATAAAGGAAAGCACACTTAAAAAAATACTGAAAGAATGCCGAGATGTGATCCCTAATAATTAAACGATTAGACTGTAGAATTAGAAAACTACCTGTTGTTACAGACAATAGAGGAAGCATGTCGGCTAACAACGAGTGGGGGGGCTCTTGGCCGTGGAGGTCGTTATTTAGGCAGATACAGCAACAACCGATAAATCCGACTGCCTTGCCAAAAATGGAGCTCTCAAACGCTTGCCACTGTAGTTGGTTTGGCAAAACAATTCGCAATGGATGAAATCAGGAACTTGTGCAACCAGATTAGCATTACAATGATTGCGCGAGTACAGAAACGTCGAAAGCGTTTCCAAACTTCTTTACAATTGGGCGTGCATCTGCAGTTTGAAAGGAGTTGTACGTTAACAAGTTCCATTGAGAATTTAAATTAAAATGTCGATAAATGGATTCTTTTAACTATCCAAATGTTGAGTGGCGAGATATTTTTAGTACGGGAGATACACAAGCCAGAGTCCTAAACTATGGTGACTTACGCTAACAAAATTCGTAAACTTAATACATTGGCCCCATAAAAACGTGTACCCTCCCAAAAAACAACACATTACGCATAAATACCACCGAATTGGATGAAAATCTGATGTCCAGTTTTTTAATCCATATTCGTCTTTTGTAAAGGCTATCATTTTCCTGTGTAAGCATTGATTAGAGTGGACCCTTGAATTGCTGGACGAGGATTCACAAGGTTCATTCTTACCTAAGGCTTCTTTACGGTAATAGATTCTCATTAATCACCAAATCGGGAAAGCTTTTACTTACTGAGATGGAAGCAGGAAAGGACCACTTTTGTACGATCCGATATTTAATAGGACTTTCACAATTAGAAATGATAGCTTTGTTGTATAAGATTTTAAAAATAGGAGTTCTATCAATTTTGTATTTTAAATGCATAGACGGACCATATATTTCAGTTTCTACCTAATGATCATTAATTGACATTATTACGTTCATTCATTACTATCCTGAGGCGAAGTTGATTTGAAGAACAGTTTTTTAAGTTGTAAATACGATAAACAGATAATACCGTACAGTTTTTATTTGTGGAATGGCTGAGTAACCGAATTAGGGAAGCGGATTAGTACCAACAAAAGTTTGACCTGTAGTTAGAATATATTTTTTAAGAGGTAATTCTAATCAATTTGTGGAAATTTCTTTATTATGGAATCCCGTACCACCCCCCCCCCCCCACCCCCTCTTTTACTGTTTCGTGTTTCGGGGTGGAGTTAACGATTGTATTAAAATAGTAAAAAAAATCATTCCAATGACAAAGAAATTTACTTTAGTTAGTATAATGTATTTTGGTCGCTAGTTGAAATTTAAATTTGAAACATGTTTTGTTTGTAATAGTTGTAAAAGGTAAAATTATGTCTGAATCGTTAATAACAGCATCTAGAAATACCACCTATAAGCACGTTAAAAATAGTACTGTAAAAACTAAATTTGGAGAACGCACAAAATTTTTTTTAATAAGGTTAGTTGTTTATAGAACCATAATAATATTACGTTTTTTAATTCACGATCAAATACCTAGGCACTAAGCTTTGTTTTTTGAAAAATTTTTCGTCTCGGGAAAATATTATTAATGATGTCGTTGTCGATATATTATATTTTTGCTGAAATAAAGAGTTTTAAAGGTAAGAAAAATTAACCGACATCGATTACCAAAGGTAGGGCCAAGAAGTCATCTACAGGTCGCCGATGGATAAACAACCTAAAACTGTGGTCAAGGGTTGAACTCATCCACCCTGAGCTTGGAAGGGTTCTATCAATCAGCCCTTTTAATTAGTCCAAAGCTTTAATCACCCGACATTCATTAGTCAGGCACTTTGTTCTACCGTCATTCTGTCATCTTCTTTGGTCAAGAGGACTACAAAATCAAGGGATTGTCACATTTGTAACCATTATTAGTTCCGCCGAGGAGCAGGGTAATGCTGAGCAAAGGTTTGACATATCCCTGTCCACCCTGGGAAGACATTGAGATGATTTTGCTCAAACGCCCCTATAATCTACCCTCAGAGAAATTCATCAACTAGCATTTAAGTAATTAAATCACTTTGTTACGGTCCGAGGCAGGAGAAATAATCAGAAGCCAAAAGGTTTTGACGTCCACCCTGGAATTGGAAGATTTTGCCTCAACGCTATACTCTATTATGCCCAGAGAATTATTCATCTGGCATTAAGTATTTAATCACTTTGTACGCCGAGGCAGAGAATAATCAGAGCCCAAAGATTGACTCCACCCTGGAATTGAAAGATTTGTCAACTGCCAAGACTTAAGCTTACTCTAATGCCCATAGAGAATTTATTCATCTGGACATTAAGTATTCTAATCACTTTGTGTAACTGCCGAGGCAGAAGAATAATCCCCCCGCATACACACCCCCCCCTCACCACCACTGAAGCCAAGAGGTTGAACTCCACCCTGGAATTTGAAGATTTGCCAACCGCGCCCTACCTTCTAATGCCCAAGAGGAAATTATCAATCTTGGCGTTAAGGTATTTAATCACTTTGACTAGCCGCCTGTGGAGGCCAGAGAAGGATAATCAGAGCCAAAGGTTTTGACTTCCACCCTGGTAATCTGAGGAGATTTTGCCAACGCACTCTAAAGCCACCTGAGAATTATCGATCTGAGCGATAAGGTATTTAATCCCACTTTTGTACGCCGAGGCAGAGAAGAGAATAATCAGAGCGCCAAAAAGTTGACTCCACCCTTGAATTGGAAGATTTGCCAACGGCAAGACGCTAATGCCCCAGAGAATTATCATCTGGGCATATTAAGTATTTAGATCTCTTTGTAAACGCCGGGGCAGAGAATAATCAGAAGCCAAAGTTTGACCTCCACCCTGGACGTTGTTGAAAGGATCTCTTGCCAACGCACGCCGAGTTTAATTCCCAGGAGAATTATCATTCTGGCCATATTTTTAAGTATTTAATCACTTGTGTACGCCGAGAGCAGAGAATAATCCGGGAGCCGCCAAAATTGACTCACACCCTGGAAATTGAAGATTTTGCCAATCGCCCACACTCTAATGCCCAGAGAGGAGATTGAATCATCTGGTCATTAAGTATTTAATCACTTGTGTACGGCCGGAGGCAGAGAATAAAATCCTGAGCAAAGAGGTTGACCCCCCCCTGGAATTGAAGATTTGACCCAACGCATCTAAATGCCCAGAGAATTCTTCATCTGGCATTAATTATTTATATCAACTTTGTACGCCGAGGCAGAGAATAATCTGAAGCAAGGGTTGACTCCACCCTGGAATTAAAGATTGCCAACGCACTCTAATACCCCAGAGAATTATCATCTGGCATTAAAGTATTTAATCCACTTTGTACGCCGGGTCAGAGAAAAATCAGAGCCAAAGTTTGACTCCACCCTCGGACTTGAAGATTCTCCCACGCCCTCTAATGCCCGAGAAAATGATCACCCAGGCATTAATTATATTACTCACCTTGTGTACGCCGATTGCATGAGAAAAATCTGAGCAGAGGTTGACTCCACTCCATGGAATTGAAAGAATTGCCAAGCCCTATAATGCCCCGAGAAATTTCTCTTCTGGCATTATGTATTTAAATCCACTTTGTACGCCGGGGCAGAGAATAATCAGAGCCAAAGTTGGACTCCCCCTGGACTTGAGAATTTCTCCAACGCCTCTAATGCCCAAGAGAATTATCATCTGGCATTAAAGTATTTAATCCACTTTGGTACTCCGAGGCCGAAGAATAATCAGTAGCCAAAGTTGACTCCACCCCTGAATTGAAAGAATTTTGCCAACGCACTCTAATGCCCATGAAAAACTTATCATCTGGGCGTTAAGTAATTTAATCAACTTTGTAACGCCGAGGCAGAGGAATAATCAGAGCCAAAGTTGAACGTCACCCTGGATATTGAATGATTTGTCAAAGCACTCTAATTGCCCATAGAAATTATCATCCGCATTAAGTATTTAATCACTTTGTACGCCGAGGCAGAGCATAATCAGGAGCAAAGGTTGACTCCACCCAGGGAATTGAAAAGATATTGCCAACGCACTCTTAATGCCCAGAGGAATTATCATCTGGCGTTAGGTATTTTATTCACATTTTGTACGCCGAGGCATAGAATAATCCAGAGCCAAAGTTTGAACTCCACCCCGGAATGAAGACTTTGCCAACGCACTCTAATGACAGAGAATTATCACTCTGGCGTTAAGTATTTTATCACTTTGTACGCGAGGCAGTGAATAATCAGCCAGAGCCAAAGTTGACTCACCTGGAATTGAAGATTTGCCAACGCACTCTAATGCCCAGAGAATTATAATCTGGCGTTAAAGTATTTAATTTCACTTGTACGCCCGAGGCAGAGAATAATTCAGAGCCAAGTTGACTACACCCTGGAGATTGAAGGATTTGCCAAACGCACTCTAATGCCCAGAGAAAATTATCATCTGGCGTTATGTATTAATCACTTGTACGCCTGATGGCAGTGATTAATCAGAGCAAAGTTGACTCCACCCTGGATTGAAGATTTGCCAACGCACTATATTGACACGAGAATTATTCATCATGTCGTTAAGTATTTAATCACTTTGTACGCCGAGGGCAGAGAATAATCTGTGCACGGGTTGACCCACCTGGGAATTGAAGATTTGCCAACCGCCCACTTCTACATTTACCAGTGGATATTTATCATCTGGCATTAAGTATTTAATTCACTCTTTGTACGCCGAGGCAGAGAATAATCAGAGCCAAAGTTGACTCCACCCTGGACATAGAAGATTATTGCCAACGCCCGCATATGCCAGGAGAATGATCATCTGGCATTAACGTATATTTCATCACTTTGTACGCCGCGAGACAGAGATAATCATGAGCCAGTTGACTCACCTGGAATTGGATGGATTTGCAACGGCACTCTAATGCCAGAGAATTATTCTCTGGCGTTAAGTATTTAAATCACCTTTGTACGCCGAGGGCAGAGGAATAATCAGAGCCAAAGTTGGACTCCACCCTGGAATTGAGATTTGTCAACGCCCCCCCCCCCCCCCCACTATCTAATGCCCAGAGAATTAATCATCTGGCAGTTAAGTATTATAATTCACTTTGTTAGCGAGGCAGAGGAATAATCTGAGCAGGTGACTCCACCCTGAATTGAAGATTTGCCAAGCACTCTTAATTCGACAGAGTAATTATCATTGGCGTTAGGTATTTATTCCCTTTGTACGCCGAGGCCAGAGAATAATCAGAAAGCCAAAGTTGACATCCACCCCAGGAATTGAAGATTTGCCCAACGCAACTTCTAATGCCACCAGCATAATTAATCATCTGGCGTTTTATGTTTTTAATCACTTTTGTACGACCCCGAGGCAGGAGAATAATCAGAGCCTCAAAGTTGACTCCACCCTGGAATTGAAGATTTTGCCCCAACGGCCACTCTAAATGCCCAGAGAAATTATCTTATCTGGCGATAAGTATTTAAATCACTTTGTACGCCGAGGCAGAAGAAAAAATCAGCAGCCAAAGTTGACTCCACCCTGGAATTGAAGATTTTGCCAACGCACTCTAATTGCCCAGAGGAATTATCATCTGGCGTTAAGTATTTAATCACCCTTTGTACGCCGAGGCACGAGAATAATCTGAGCCAACAAGTTGACCTCCACCCCAGGAATTGAAGATTTGCCAACGCACTCTATAATGCCCAGAGAATTATCAATATGGCGTGAAGATTAATCACTTTGTACGCCGAGGCAGAGATAAATTCTGAGCAAGGGTTGACCACCACCCTGGAATTGAAGATCTTGCCAACAGACACTCTAATACCTCAGAGAAATTATCAGTCTGGCATTAAAGTAATTTATTCACTTTTTGTACGCCGGGGCAGAGCAATAATCAGAGCCAAGTTGAACTCCACCCTGTGACTTGAAGATTCACCAACGCCCTCTAAATGCCCAGGAGAATGATTCATCTGGCATTAAGTATTTAATCACTTTTTTGTACGCAGAGGCAGAGAATAAATCTGAGCAAGGGATTGACTCCATCCCTGGACATTGAAAGATTTCGCTCAAACGTGCCTATCAGCACTCTAATGCCCAGAGAATTATCCATCTGGCATTAAGTATTTAATCACTTTGCACGCCGAGGCAGAGAATAATCGTAGCCAAAGGGTTTGACTCACCCTGGTAATGATAGATTTGCCCAACGCACTCTAATGCCCAGAGAATTATCATCTTGGCATTAAGTATTTAATCACTATTCGTACGCCGAGGCAGAGTTTATAACTCTGAGCCAAGGTTGCACTCCACCCTGTAATTAAAAGATTTGCCAAATACGCACCACACTAATGGCCCAGAGGAATTATCATCTGGCATTAAGTATTTTAATCACTTTGTTACGCAGAGGCAGAGAATAATCATAGCCAAAGTTGACTCCACCCTGAATTGGAAGATTTGCCAACGCAACTCTAAAGCCCTAGAGAAAATTAATCATACTGGCGTTAATTATTTAAATTCACTTTTGTATCGCCGAGCGGCAGAGAATAATCAGAGCCAAAGTTTGACCTCCACCCTTGGACTGGAATAGAAGATTTGCCAACGCACTTAATGCCCCAGAGATTATCATCTGGCGTTAAGGTATTTATATCCTTTTGTACGCGAGGCAGTGAATAATAATGAGCAAGGGTTGACCACCCTGGAATTGAAGATTTGTCAACGCACTCTTAATGCCCAGAGAAATAATCATCTTGGCATTAATGTATTTAATCACTTTGTACTCCGGGGCCAGGAGAATCATCAGGAGCCAATAGTTGAACCTAGCCTTCCACCCTGGACTTTGAAGATTCTCCAACGCCCTCTAATGCCCATATAAATGAACATCTGGCATTAAGTATTTAAATCACTTTGTACGCTCGAGTGCAGAGAATAATCAGAGCCAAAGGGTTGAACGTCCACCCTGGAATTGAAAGATTTGCCAACGCACATCAAATGCCCAGAGAAATTATCAACTGGCCGTTAAGTAATTAAACATCACTTTGTACGCCGAGGCAGAGAATAATCCGAGCCAAAGTTGAATATTTCCACCCTGGAATTGAAGATTTGTTCAACCGCGAACGAACTCAAATGGCCCAGAAGAATTAATCATGCTTAGGCATTAAGTTATTTAAATCACTTTGTACGCCGACGATGCAGAGCATGAATCAGAGCAAAGGATGATCGTCCACCCTTGGAAATGAAGATTTGCCAAATCGTCAACTCCTAATGCCCAGAGAATTAATCATCTGGCGTTTAGGTATTTAATCACTTTGTACGGCCGAGGCAGAGAATAATCATGACGCCAAAGTTGACTCCACCCTGGAATTGAAGATTAGCCAAACGCACTCTAATGCCCAGATAATTATCCATACTTGCGTTAAGTATTTATAATCACTTTGGTACGCCGAGGCAGAAGAGAATAATCAGAGCCAAAGTTGACTCCACACTGGAATTGAAGTATTGCCAACGCACTCTAATGCCAGAAATCATCA
>NW_025788571.1:0-10062 GCF_021130785.1 Homalodisca vitripennis
CAACCTCCCTCTCGGCCAACGATGATAACTGTCCCCAAGTCTATTTCTTTCTGTTTTCTTTCTGTTCTGTATTAAACCAGCTACCCTCTTACCATCAAAATCAGGTACATATTTGCCCTCAAAATTACCTTTTACGGCATGAGTCGAGCTTACTCGTCCGCAAGCTTACTAGTTTTTTTTATTAAGTGGACAAACGGTCTAATATGTCCCACTTGCTTGCAGCCATAACAGGTAGGAGGCTGCCTACGGGAAGGAGCAGCTGCTGGCTCAGACTGCACCGGAGCATGGACCGGCCCCGGAGGCAAGTGAGGAAGATGCCTCGACATGGCCTCCCTTTGATCATCCGCATCCTGAACCCCTCTAGAGATGATGGAGAGGCGGTCCAAATCCGCAAAAGATGCGGGACGGCTAAAAAAAAAATCAAACGGGAGCGTTCTTCAGGTTTAATGCCCTCCAAAATAAGGCTCACCAACTCGTTTCGCTCAAGCTCAAGCGCAACACCCGGCTACATCCCGTATCTCCCCGACAAAATGGCTCAACGTCTCGTCTGGTGCCTGAGGACGATAAACGCGTTCCACCCGCAAGCGCTCCCTAACCCGAGCAGGTACAAAGAACTCCAAGATCTCGGCGTGGAACTGGTAAAAGGTGGCACCTCTCTTAAGGCAGTCTAGAAGGCGATCAAAAAGCGGCCTTAAGGAAAACTGCGCTAAAATCTGCATAAGCATGGCATCTGTCATACCAGGAAATTCTCTTAGCTTAAAAACTTCCAGAAGGAAATGGATAAGTAAATTAGTGTCAAGCCCATCAACTCTGGGGAAGTGTTGTAAAACACTCCCCAAAGGATGGGGCAGTTTGCCAAAGCTAGAAAAGGAAGGCACAACTATAGATGATGCCTCACCAGCCGCTTCAGGAGGGCCACTACCCATCGGAGACATAGTAACTCTGGGAGGCTCGAAAGAAAGAGCCGGTGGATGGTTAGCAAAAGTAATGGTAGTGGGAACCTCCGTTGGAGTGACAGCGGTAAATAGTACCCCCTTCTCTTTCACCGAGCGCACCTCACTCAAACCATCTAAGGCTTGTTTTAATTTGTTACTGGCCGAAAAAGCCCAACTTTTAATATCAGAGTCTAAACTAGGAGCTGACATAAGTAAAAACTAATTCTGTCACGCCAATGTAAAAGCTGAGATGCCAATTTAGCCTTTGCTGACCCGGACATGGGAAGTGACTCAAAACTAATATCGTCTTCTAATTCCTCCATTCGGGTTTTACAAAACTCAAATTCTGTGTTAATTTGGAACTCTGCATTCCAGCTGCGGTCCAACGCTATACAAGCCCGTAATTGAGCTCTTAATGCCCTCACATCTCCCTCGGGCTTCTGTCCTCTCGCCAGGACCTCAAAAAACCAACTCGGGCTTGCGTAGATGTTCAGGCACCAGGGAAAAAGCCATACCAAACAATTAAGACAAATAAATACAACAATAAATAACAAGCGTACGACAACAATTACTTAGTAACCTAAGTGGACTCAACTCAACAAAAGGCTTACACTGACGAGGTCCAGGTGAAGAACTTAATACCTGCTACCTAATAGAAGGATACCCTGCAAATATTACACTAACCACAACCTACAAACACAGAAGCAATAAATATAACAAAACAACACATTGATAGGGGAGAAGTAGAGTACAGTTAGATAAATTAGCGGTTTAAGCAATTTAGAGTCCCTTGCTCCCTGCAAAGGGTAAGTCTGCAGGAAGCAAGACACTAAACAATTCCACCGGTATCCTGTGCTAGGGCGAGTCTCCCAATGAAAAAAAAAAATTGTGTACTCTAACCTCCCCCCTACCTAACACTAACCTACACCAACGAACAAAACCAGAACTGAGAGACAGCTGAGAGAGCAGCTAACCACGCTTTGCTACCATTGAAACCGAACATCGCCGCTCGCACACCCACAGCAAACCATCAGGGAAGCGCGCGCCCATGGTGGCGAACGGGATGCCGGATCAAAACAAAATTAGGTAAAAAAAGAACACCGTGGTCAGTATACTCAGTTTCATTTACCAAACACAGCATAGGCCTATCCAGTGAATATAAATGGTATATAGGCTATATATACTATAAATAAAAAAAAAAATAAAAAAATAAAAATTGCCTGCAGTAGTATACCTCAAACAATCCTTGTCAGGTGCACCTGCATACAAAAATTAGAAAACGCCATAATTTGAAACAAGAAATGCCAATTCCACCCGGTATCCTTCGGCTAAGGGCGGGCTCCTAATGAAATCCAAGAAATAACTAAATAATATCTAAAACTAACTTAAAATTAAATAACAAAATATAAACTATTAAATGGCAACAATAACAATAACAAATAAATAAAGAATATGAGCAGGGTATCACAGACTAGTAGAAATATCCATCTGGTGGCCGTCCTTCAGCAGAGCGCAAAAGCAAAGGTTCTCTGCGACCACGCATGATGGAGAGATGACAGCAGAAAATCAACTCATCTCCTGGACCTCATCAGTGAGGGGCCGTAAACTTAGCCGCACATGTCAGAAGGAGAACAGCTCAGCAAAACTAACAAACACTTAATTAAACAAAATATTAAAACTGGAGCTACTCCTAACTTGTACACCACGGCTCGGAGTCTCTACCACTCTACCACTCTCTACCGGAAAGGCCAAACGCCTTCAAAAGGTCAGTGGGCTCTGCAGCCAATAAACCACACACAACATACACTATATAAAACACACATGAGCCGGGGAGATATAGGTATTGAATCGACTCAATATACTTTGGCAGTTTATTTGGATTTTTAAAAAGGCGTTTGACGTGTTAGACATTGATATACTTTTGTGTAAATTTAAGAAGTATGAGATAGGGGGAAGCGCTTTGAACTGGTTAACTTCTTTCTCTAAAGGTAGGAAGCAGGTAGTTAAAATAAATAATATTAAAAGCGATGTTTTGGAATTGATGTATGGAACGTCACAAGGAGGAATATTGGGCCCAGTAATATTCTTAATATTTATTAATGATTTATTAAAATTGCAACTAAATTCTAAAATATTTGCATACGCCGATGATACGGCCCTGGTCTGCTCTGCATATAATAAAAAACTCATTAAAAATTAATATTCAAGATGATCTAACCAAAATATCTAGTGGCTAGTTGATAATAAGCTTTTAATAAATACCACAAAATCTAAATGCATTTTATTCTTTGAACAAAATAAGATTATTGGAACTGCAGAACGATTATAAGCTTTACTGCCACCCTCATAGTTGTTTGTATTCATGTAACTGTTCATATATCAGTATCGTGGACTCTGTCCCCTACTTGGGGATGGTTGTCGACAGAGACTGAGGTGGAATCAGCATATTGCTCAGTTGGTGGTAAGTTGAGATCGATAAATTATTCTTTATATCATATGAGGGGTTATTTAGAAAGTGAAAATTTAGTCAGATTATATCACTCGTGGTTCGAAAGCAATTTAAGACACGGAATTATTATTTACGGTGGTACATACACAACAATTCTAAAAAGTATAATTAGCTGCCAGCGATAATCACTTCGAATAATTTTTTCATAAAATATAAGAGACAGATTAAGTTACATATTTCAAGAGAAAAATATTTTTAAATTTTAACCAAATTTATAACCAAATGTTTTCATACACACATAAATATTTCGATCAAAATTTTCTCTGAAAGTTGTCAATAGAGGGATAGGGCCTTCAATTTTGAAAATTCTATTACCAAATTTAACAAAAAAAATAAGTACAAAACCCAATTTTGTTAAAAGGGACCTTAAAGTATTCAACAATTTCGTTGAAAATTTTGGTAAAGAAATTATTTTTTCAAAAAAACCCAAATTTAAAATGAAAGTCAGAGAATTTATCTGGAACTGCTTAAAGGTAGTTATTCAAAATCTGTATATTATTTATTTTTAATCTGGTTTTTTATATAAAGAACATTTAATTTTTTTGTTTAATATTATGTTATTGTTGTTGTATGTGTTTTTATAGTATTTATGTTATTTAATATTATTTTTTACTGTTGTTGTATTGTTATTTTTGTTATTTAATATTATATTGTTGTTTGTTGTATTTGTTTTTTAAATTGTTTTTATTTTATTTATTGCTATACTTTATTTATTCCCAAATATATTTTTTTAGTTGCTATGTTGAATTAATTATATTTTTTTAAAACTTTTATGTGAAACTCAGCCTCCACAACCCGTTTCAACAATTTAATATGTGGTCGTTTTTACTTATACTTATTTAATGTACTAGCTTTAGTTATTGAATTTTTTATGTTTAAAAATTAAGTAAAATTTGGAGTACGGGAGTATCAGTGCGTGGTTGGGAGGGGAGTATACTTTGGGGTTTGTTGTAGTATGGTTTGTTAACATAATTTGTTAAATGCATTAAATGTATATATTTATTATTTATTATATTGTTTTTGTCGAAAATATTTTTGTCTGTATTTTTTGAAATTGTTATAGCACTGTAATGGATGTTTATTTATTTAACATAATGATTATTTAATGAATTCTGATGATACTTTTGACTGCCTAGGGAAAATGTTGTGTATCTTTGAAAATTATTTAGAAATGGTTAAGTGACACTTTTTGGACTGCCAATAATAATATGAGGTGTTATTTACGATGTGCAATGTGATATCCCGCACGCGTCCTACGCGACGCTTTGGGGAAATTTTAAAAAATGTAACAATGCAAAACCCTTACTGATAAAGTGGGTTTTTGACTTTTCTTCTTTGACACACACACACACACACACACCCACACACACACACACACACACACAACCACACACACACACACACACACAATTCATGTTCAACGCTAATATACCCATACAAAATTTTTTAAAAATTTTCCATACAATTATATTTTTACGTATAAAAATTACATTAGAAATGCATGTTCTAAAAAAAATAAAATGTTTTTGTACCACCATAAAGAATAACCCTATTTAAAAAATTTTTTTATCTCGCTTCCCAATTTTTTATCACAAGAAGTCTAAATTTCTTTTATAATCTGGTATTTACTAAGGACCGTGTAGAACAAGAGAATTGTGTCTTTAAGAGATTCAATAATAAAAATATTTTTACCATAAAAATCCAGAATATGTATTTTCAGGCAAAGTCGAATTGACACATATAATGGTAAATTTATTTGTATTATCAATGATATTTATACTAGCATTTATGAACAACCGAGTACAAACATTTATGTACGTATAAAAAATAAATATACAAAAAATTTCAAACCTTGTTACGTTGTGTTCATAATAAAATAGTAACTTTCCAATTGTAAATAATATATTTCGTTTGTATCCTACAAAAATACAAACAACTTGTTTATATTTATTTTATTAAGACCCAAAAAAAAATATATCTCCTTAGACATAGAAGCTCACCAGATATTATATATATATTAAATATATCTATAATATATAAATATTATATATAAATAATATTAATTATATAATTATAAATAAATTATATATATACGATATTAAGGTGTTTCAAGCAGCACCATAAAAAAATTAGTTCATCACTAATTACATAATTTAAATAAAGAACATTGTTTTATAAAACAACGCACTAACTGTAAAATATAATTGTTATCAAAAACATATCTTTTTTAATAAGAGCTAAAACGTGAATGAGAATGCTTTGTACCACCATATGTGCAGAATGTAAACGATTAATTCCTGCTTGTTCGTGTAAAATAACGTGTATTTACATACGGGCGCGCCAACTGTGCGGAATTGTGCATTGATTGGAGTGGCTAAGCATGTTAGTTAGCCTACTGAGAGGCCAGAATTATACACTCTACCCTCAAAGAGTTCACCTGTAATCCAATAAGTGCATGAAAACGTCCGTTAATTAGCATATTAATTACTTACTGGCAATCCACTTTAGGTACTTTAGGGGAGTTCGAAATAAATTTAAAATAAGTATAAGTTTTTGAATGTAAACATATCTGTGACCAATGTAATAACCTACATGAACATAATGTTATATACGTATAGAGATAACATTTTTCTATCGAATGTTTGTATTTTACAAATAATTAATTGTGTTATTTGGCCCAAAATGTTGATGAAGTATTACTTTATTGCATATTAACTGTACAGGAAAAATAATCGTTACGACATATTTCAAGTACTAAAATCCAAATGTAATCCTGCTATATAAAGACGGACAACGACTTTGAGAATAGCCAAACTGATGGTCCGCCAAAGCTTGTGACAGTTTTAGGTGTGTTTTGCCTCATCGATAAATAATACAACCGTCACCCTCTGAACTCATCAATCCCATCTAACCCAGATACAAGATGATTTTAGGTCCAGATATGATCATGAACACATGCTATGTTATCTCGACCGTAATTTTCCATTACCAACTGTGGTTTAAACAGGATCTGAATAATTAATTATATTTATTACAATAAGCAAAAAAACCTGTTAGTGGACCACTATTTTTAAAACAATTGTGAGACACGATAGTATGCTTATCTGGGCAACAGTTCAGAAAGAGGATTTAGTGTAAGATGTTTTTCTCCAATGGGCTAACCTGGGGCACGCTTTCATACATTTGGATAAAAACAGAAAACTTCAATGAACACTTGAAAATTACTACTATATTAAAGCAGTTCAAAAAGGTAAGATATCCTCTTAAAGATACATAAGTATTGTCAGCCACGACCAAGATGCTGGGTCATCCTCGAGAAAGGTGGCAGACACGTCAGCCTTGCTCTCACAAGGTGAAAAGCGAAGAAGCAAACCACTGGCCGCATCCCGAGAAGCAGCGTTAAGCCTCCGCGACCATACTCGCGAGCTGTACATTCTTGTATTGGTTAAATTTTTAATATAGTAATTGATTTAAAAAATAGAGCTAAATGAAACAGTTAATATAATTTGATCTTCCAATATCTAGGCATTTAAAAACTTGTTTCATATCGAATTTATTTTAAAAAAGATGAACGGCCGCTAGTGATTTATATAGTAAACATTAACTTTGGGCCTTTCCAATTTGCTGCTTAGGAAGATTTTGACGTTTTTAACCTCACGAATAAAGTTTGGGGACACACAACCGCACCGTGCCCGACAAGAGAGTCGGCCGAGTGTCCGTGCGGGCTCGGTCGGCTCATACGTGAAGCCACACATGGTCTGTATGCAGTCCCCGACGTAACAATTCACTGTTTGTACTAAGCATGTATTTCACTGTAAATTCGAAGTGACAGATACTTAAAAAAATATTGGAAGATTTAATATTGCTTGAGAATGATTGTTACTTTAATTGTTTGTTATTTTTATTAATCGCTGTGGTAAATGAAAACATTGTAATTCGGCTACAGTAAAGCTTTTACAATCAGCTAGTATGTAAAATTTGTAAATATCCATACACATTACAGAATCTAGGTTATATTTTTTGTTCCTATAATTCTTCCCTTCATTGTGTTTCATTGCAGTAAATTTAGGTCAAATACACTCTAAACAGTATATTTGGTGATTTTGTATGTATTAAAAACCCAAGAGCTACAGTATAGTGTGATGCCCTGAGAGTTTGCCATGTTGCAAGACCGTTTATAATAATTATGTAAAGACATTGTAAACTTAGTAAAATATAATACTGGAGGAACAACAAAAAACTGATTTTACCGAAATGTTTTCTTTTATAGCTCGGAGGACAAATAATTTATTGCCAGAATTATTCAAAAATAGTAAAAACATACATATATTTTGCTAAAAGAAATTAGAGTATGTTTGATCGGTCAAAATGATATTGAGTATATGTTTTTAAGATAATAAATTAGTATATGGTTTAGTCTGGTCCTGGTAAAGTTATAATAATATTTAAAATAGACCACGTTAGAAGCATTATAAAATATTTATTGTACAATTTAATATTTAATGTTACATGTGCCAAAACCTATATTTTGAAATGTAAATCATACCTAAATCCTTTTTGTTTAATTACAGCACACTAGTTTATACTAAATTTAAAAACTTTGAAACGTAATAAGTACATTATTTACTACGTAAGCTACCAATAACTAATTTTTATCATTTCATTCTTGGTCGATTCCGCTATTTTTATTTTTTACCTCTTTTTGCATATAAGTATTCTCAACCACAGGGCCCCAGCGTCTTATGAGGGTATCTAAATCTCCCTTAATTTTGTAAATCTATTGGCCTAATTAATTAGTTTACACAAAAAGAAAGAAAAAAATTAAAAGGATGTAGCCTACTATTTATATTTTATTACTCCTAAGTACATAAGTTTTAAGTGTAAAGTAAAGTAGAAAACAATTTTTTGTATTTGTTTATATACTGCTTATTGTAAATACGTTACAGTCATAGTATTATTTATTACTAAGCACTGGAAATAATAGTTATTTGTAATATTCAAATTTTGTCGGTTATATGTGGAAATAAATGATTTATTATTATTAATTATCATTTTATAACATGGGTTGTCCTAGCTTGAAAAATCTTATTGTAAAAATAGAAATGTTTTTATTTTTACTTATTTTACTGAAGTAAAAACAATAAAAAAATCAAAAAATTTTTTAGAAACATTATAAATAGAACACTTACAGAAAATACCGGAATAAATTTATCAAGTAACTTCAATACATCAAAGAAAAATAGATTTTTGCGCAAATAATTACATGCTTGTCATTTTTTAATTAATGGAATAAATGTTTATAGGATATTTTCATAATTCGAATTTATTTTTTTAAAATCACTTAATGTAAAACATGGTTTTCAAATTTGTTATAATAAAGAAAATATGCACAATAAGAAAATATGACTAGTTTACTCTTAGGTAAGAAAATTTTAATAATTGTAATCAATCAATATGATTTTGAAGGACGCGAACACAGGATGTACAGTTAGTAGGCTATACCAAAATAATTCAATAAAATAGAACGTGTAGACTACTTAAATAGTTATAAAAAGATTAACACGCAACAGTAAAGGTTGGGACACACATAACCGCACCGTGCCCGAGACTTGAGTCGGGCCAGTGTCGGTTCGGGCTCGGCTCGGTTACCGTGAGGCAACACATGTCCGTATGCAGTCCGAGCGCAACAATCTCACTGTTTTTGTACTAGAGCACGTTTCTTTTGAATTCGAAGTGACAAGATACTTAAAAAATATTCGGAAGATTAAGTATTGCTAATAATTATTCATTTCATTGTTGTTATGTTTATTAATCGCTGTGGTGCATGAAACATTGCATGCTACAGTAAAGCTTTTGTACAATCAGCTGTATGTAAAATTTGTAAATTCATTATTTGGTTATATGTTTTATCCCTATAATTCTTGTTCATTGTGTTTCATTGCAGTGAATTTCGGTCAAATACACTATAAACGTATATTGGTGTTTTTTTATTAAAACCCCAAAGGGTTTTAGGTGATGCCCGAGAGTTGCCATGTTGCAAAACCCCTTTATAATAATTTGGAAAAATAGTAAATATTTGTAAAATATATATGGAGAAAAATACAAAAAACAATTTTACAAAACTTTTTCTTTTATAGCTTCGAGGACAAATAATTTATTGCCAGAAATTTGTCAAAAATAGTAGAAAAAATTAATGTATTTTCAAGAAAAATTTTAAATATGTTTGATCGGTCAAAAATGATATTGGTTTGTTTAAGTAATAAATTATGTATTTTAGTCTTGTTGCTAGTTATAAAATTTTTTACAAGACACGTTGACATTATAAAAAAATTATTTATAATTATATTTAATGTTAAAATTTTTAAAGCCCAATTTTGAAAAGTAAAAACATACCCAAATCCTTTTTTTTTTAAAACAGCACACTAGTTATACTAAATTTAAACTTTTAAAAGTAATAGTAATTATTTTAGTAAGCTACAAAAACTCATTTTTTATTTTATTCTTGCTCGTTCCCCTAAATTTTTATTTTTTTACCCCCTTTTTTAAATTTTGTTCTCCAACACAAGCCCGTCCTTATGGGAACCAAATTTCCCTTATTTTGTAACCATTTGCATAAAT
>NW_025788572.1:0-8611 GCF_021130785.1 Homalodisca vitripennis
ATCAAAGTTATTTTTTATTTTTATAAATCAATTGGTAAACCCTTTAAATGGGAGATATAATCACTGGAAGTCAACAAGTGCTTTGAATCGCGTTAGTCGTTTAGGCGTCGACTCGTCGCTACTTTGCTCCTTTTTCTGACATGACTCTCCCCCAAAATATAATTCCTACTGTATTATTTAGCAATAAAAATAACAATTACATATCAGTTTGTTTAGTATGTAAGAACAGTTAAAAATAGCCTTTAAAGAATTTGACAACAGTCTACTTTCATTCTGAGGTGTTCAACTTTAAACATTAATTAAATTAAATACACGTTTAATTTTACAATAAAATATACCACTTTGATTTCATAACAGTAAAGTAAATGAAAAACTCTTATTTAACATTTGATATAAACAATAATCATCTGTTTTCAACAATAATTTGGATAGGTCTATTGCTAATGTTTACCTCGGGCTTGTCTAGCTGTTGACTATCTTCATTGTTCTGGTTGAATATTTTATATGCACATATCATGTCGTTTTATAATGAAATTTGTTTCTTATTTTGGGGTTTTAATTCTTATCGTTCTCGGAAACCCACTATCCACATAGATACGATGTTGGAAATTGAATCAGTAGATTTAAAGCTTGGGAGACACCAAATATGTATACCTAGCCAAATATTGACTAGGCACAGCGTTACTGGTTGTTTAAATGACGTGAAAAAGCTGTTGGATGTGAAACTATTATAACAGCAAAGTAAATAAATGAGTTAGGGGACGTAATTTGTTTAGCAGTCATGTGATGGATAGTACCTCCATGGAAAAAACCTGTAGGCCTACTTGTCATAAAACCCAACTTGTTTAGGATTGCGAGATTAAATTATTAATAAATACATATAAGTACTTTTAGACCATTTGGATTTTTTTCTAAATCTTAAAGTTATAGCATTAAATGTTTTAAAATGAATTCAATTTAAAAGCTAATTTAAATGTGCTTTTCAAAGATTACTATAATTTATTATTTCCTCAAGACAATTCAAATCCGACGCAAATACATTCATAGAAAATGTCCTAGGATCCGTCATAAAACCCACACACGTATAAAAATGACAACGCACTGTTCAACACTGATGGTCTTGAAAAACGTATGATGTTAGATGTCTTACTCACACTGATCTTCTTCACAATGTCTTCAAGTAATGCATCTACTTGTGGAATAGGTGTCTATTGTGCAAGTTTTCGATTTATAAAAAAAGCTATTAATTTTTTATTATTAATGATAAGATGTGCTTGAGAGGATGTTTTCAATAACAACTTAATAACTTTGTATTAATCTTTTTTCCCTAATAGGTAGCGATGCAGAATTTTTTACCAGGGGTCTATATATTGTTATTTTTACCTAAAAATGTGAAAATTCTACATCTCCTCGTTGGTGGGGATTGGATACCTTCTTTTGGGAACCTGATCGAGTATAAATTTCTTCTCTTAGAAATAATGTCTAGGCCTGACCGTAAAAGACTGAGCCACCCAAGGGACACCCTTTCAAGAATCAACCCGCAATGCTCTTTATTTTTTTCAATCGATTGTGTTTGTGGATAAAGGAAATGTTGATTTGGAAGTTATCACGTTAGAATACGAGTATTTGTTATCCCTCCAGCGATCCCCTTTTGTTCAATAGGACCTACATTGACCACGCCCACCCTTATCTCTACACAGCTTCTGACGAAATCCGATGAACAAACTGATTTAACAACACAAACTCGGCTTATTGTAGATAAAGCCACTATTTATAGGATTACTCTGCGCCTTCAGAAAGCGAACATACCAGAGTACCATGTGAAAACTTAAGTAATCTCAAAACACCGTCTTAATAATTGATAATTTATGTTACAGTTCTTGTAAGAAGTTCTCTCTGTGAAAAGTGAGAAAAACGCTTACGCTAGAAGCCCATAAGTGGCATTGTTTTAATGTATTTAAATTTTAAATTTTAACTGTTTGAACGAAGTTTCTACTGCCAGGCGTATTTGGCAAAGTGTAGAATTGTTAAATGAGTTTAGAAAGCCGAGGAGCGTGGAATGTCTCTATGAGCAGAATTTTCCAGTTCGACAAGTGGTAGGGCGAGGTTCTCGCATTGTTTCTTCGTTGGGCCCTTCACTGTCATGAATGTACGTCAAGAGACTACGAACCAATGAAACAGTTCATTAGCTTCTTTTACTGACAATTTAGCTTGTATCCTGTTCATTGAAATAAATAGGATTCATCTGTGAAATCCGAATCAGATTGTGGGAATGACATTATGTCAATAAGCAGTTTGGGTGGAATTATTCATTGTGTCAGAACCTGATTTACTGATTCTCCTTTTAAATCTTCAACAGCTTTAACAATTTCAGTGAACATTTTCTTTCATCTAAGTATTTATTATTTTTTAACGCATTATATCCGTTATTAAATTTTTATGTTCGTGCTTCAGTTTGGCTGAAATCAGCTTTTGGTTTTTTATTCTGCTGTGCGTGACGGTAGAGCTAACCTTATCCTATTTTTACACTAAAATAAATGATGATCTGAAAAAAACTATAAATAAGTTTTATTATACATCTGTGTTATAATCTATTCATGAAGCAGAGTAACCTCTGTATGTGGCATACATATATATATATAGTTTTGAATTTTTGTCTATTATGAGTGTGAATAACGTAGCACTATTATTGATAATTTATATAATTCTGTTAATAATGTAATGCGTAAATAGGAACGTGTACACATTAAAGATGAAAATTTATTAAAACGTTAGAACAATGTCTAGTTGTATATTCATAATTTAATCCACAAAATAATAATAGCATGGTGCACATAATGTTTGTTCTATTCAAGTAGCTATGTATTTACTATAGAATCAAGTTTTTTTAAACCATAAGCATATTTAAATTTAAAATGCGCTCGTAAATCGTTTAAAATTGTAATGAGATTACACACAGGCTCATCTAGTTTCAAAAGTCAGTGGCCCTTACGAATAGAAAATAACTTCCTGTAATATAATAAAATAGCTACTTTTATAAATACAACACTATGAGCGGAGTGTTCGTAGTATATATATATATAAACACTGGTTACGATTATTAATTACATAAAACTACTTAATACGTATATCTCATCGTCACTTGCATAAGTTATGGGTAACCTAGAAGTCTCTTCTGTATTGTTAAATTAAAACAGCTATAAACGTAAAATAAGGACTGCCACTCAAATTTTTAGTTTTAAATAATCAATATAAAACAACATAAAACCATATATATTATTCTCTAAACATTTATTCATTACTTTAGAGTATTCTCTTTCAAACAAAAACTAAAACTTATTTCATTGGGACTTTGTAAAATTCTTTTTGAAACTAATACTTTAAATTCATTTCATTTTTTCATATTTATTAAATCATAAAATGCATAGAAAAATTAAACTCCTTAATGGGTTTTATACTTGATAATTAATCAAAACTAAATTAAATATTGGTTAAGAAAATTTTCTTTAACTTTAAATTTTTTAAAACCGCGAAGATGTGTTTACATGTATTTTTTAATGTCACACAATTGAATTTTGGGCTTGTAAAATATTTTTGTATTTTACAATACGTAACCTTTTAAGATAATATTTTAAGTGATAAAAAGTTTATAAAACTTGTTTTATCAATTCATTAATTTATTACGTTTTATTTATAATTTAGAAAATTTATATACATATCTTACATTTTTAAAATTTTTCTCATATTATTTTTTATTTGGGCCTAACTACAAAAATTGTTTAAATTCTTACTTTAAATGCTTTAATTTTACATGGCGGGACACAAAATGTGTTTTACACTGTGTTTTTATGCAGAATAGTTATCTTAAAGGGCTATGGGTTTAACGTTTCCAAAATACAAAATGATACCTAGATTCAGTACGTTGAAAAATAAACTACTCCATTTGGCTTCAGATGACAAACTCTCTTCTTAATTGAGGATCGTAAAAGATTGCTGGATCTAAGGTATGAATTTTTTTAAAAAAGATATAAGATAAGATTTTCTGGCAACTCTCAAAACAAATCTCTTCTCATGGCTGAACAATTTCTCTTAATTTATTCAGTTTGATTGGCCACCCATATATAACGTTGGATTTCGATTCTCTTTAGTACGAAACCTTTATAATTTTCAAAGTGGACTAGTCTATTAATTTAAGTTTGGAGAAATGTCCTATGCGAATAGCCCAAAAACTTCAATACGCTCTTTATAGCTCTTAAGTATTCAATTTCCTTTAGCTAGTACTGGAAATTAATGACAGATCATTCTTATTATGTTGATTGTAATAAATCGAAATATAATTCGCCTCTAGATAGCAGGGAAATTTAGACGCTTCAAAAACATTTTTTTTTTATTTAAAGATTTTAGACCACTCAAATCTTTTTCATTGGGTAATTAAGTTTTTAAAAGAAGCTAAAATTAAAGTACAACAAAAGACAAGCTGCAAGTTCTGATTTAAGTCATAAATTAAGTTAAATGGTAAAGGCTAATGTACAGTTTGGAGTGAAGTTCATATTAATCTCAGTTTATTGCAGAAACTATTAAAAACATTGGGAGTAAACAATTAGCAATGATTTCTCATTGCTCTGTGATAGTAACAATTGTTTGAAAGTTTATTGAGCTGCAATATAGCATAAAACATTTTACAAATATGAGTTCAGTACTCGTTATACTCTGATTATTCTTATGCACATCTTTTCTGATAAAACAACGTTTCACTTAAGTTATCAGAACAACAACCCTTATTATTCGAACTTCGGCAAGTTTGTAAATATTATAGGCTGATATACGATATTTATAATGAAGTCACATTAAGAAAAAGAAGATAAATCTTAATATGTTTGATTGAAAATCACTTGATTAAAAACTAATCTCATGTTAAAAACTACGAATCATAAGGTAACACAGGACTAGGGCAAACTTTGGTATATCATTTGTCATTTGCGTTTTTCCAATGCTTTCCAGAAACTGAGATAACATTTCCTGACACTATTATCATTAGTGACTGTACCAATAGTTTAATAGTCAATAGTCAATAGTCAATTTTTATTGCGGAGACAAAATACATTTGTATAGCAAACGTCAAATAGGTTAAAATTTGGACATACATACCACATCGAGCTCTCATTCAGACATACATTTGATCACTCATTCCACGTTCATCCATCGCCAATAATTCCCACTTCGTTCTAGAGTCAGTCTTGTTATTGTGTGGTCTCCCAGTCATACTCCAGAAACTCTTTTATATTGTAAAATGCATTTGACGCTAAACAGCGTTTTAAACGAGTTTTTAACGCCTTGAGCGTCGAGGCTTTTTCTTAATTCATTAGGCAATCTGTTAATAAAATGAACCCCTGCCTGTGAAGGCAAGCGTTCATAAACCACCGTCCTGTGTCTCCCAGTTCGGTAGTTGTCTCTGCCTCTAGTCCCGTACGAGTGAATGTCTCGGCCCGTAATCAAGGCACATTTAGACATACAATACAACGTTTGTTTGTAAAATGTAGAGGCTAGGCAGAGTTAACAGTTGCAACCTTTTGAAAGTTGACCTGCACGACTCTCTAAACTTTAATTTTGCAATGGTGCGGATCGCTCGCTTCTGTAATTTAAACACTCTTGAAAATTGGTTCCTTGCACAGGCACCCCATAGTACCAATCCGTAAGTGAGGTGTGGATAAATCAAGCCATAATACGCCGTTATCAGAACTTGAATTGGGCAGTATTTGGCTAGAGACCTCAGAACATAAATGCCTGAGGCTAATTTTGAGCAAACGTGATCGATGTGAACATTCCATGTCAAACCTTGATCAAGGTAAATTCCAAGGAATTTTGAGGAATAGACTTCTTTTAGTATTGTATCCGCTAACATAACGCTAGGTCCATACTCAAAGTCTACTGGGTTTAAAGTGAAATTTAAAACGTTAGATTTAGATGAATTTGTATTTAGATTGAGGCTATGAAAATGTTGGGCACAATTGTTCATTCCAACAAATGCGTTTTGTTCCAAATCTGATTTCGAAGATTCGTTAAAACAAAGAGTCGTATCATCAGCATACTGCACGATTTTCCCGTGTGGTAGTGATGATTTTATGTCATTAACATAAAGCAGGAAGAGAATTGGACTGAGAATGGATCCTTGAGGAACTCCATAACTCATATTTACAGAATTTGAAATATGATTAGAAATTTGGACAACTTGAGTTCTATGGCTTAGGAATGAACTAAGCCATGTGAGAGGCACGCCTCGAATGCCATGCGATTCCAGTCTTCAAGCAGTGTAATATGGTCAACACAATCGAAAGCTTTAGATAAATCGAGAAAACACACTTAGAGTGTGATTTCGACTTTCCAATCCCTCTACAATCATATCGACAAGCCCCCACAATTGCATCTATTGTCGATTTGCCCTTTCTGAAGCCAAATTGGTCATTTGAGAGCTGATTGTGTTTATTCAGAAACTGAAGCATTCGCACTAAAAACAACTTTTCAAATAGTTTGCTCAAAATAGGCAAAATAGAGACGGGCCGATAGTTATTCATGAGTGTAGGGTCGTCTTTTTTAAAGATAGGGGTTACTTTTGACATCTTCAGGAGTGAGGGAAAAACCCCCAAAATGAAACGAGGAATTTATCAAGGCGGTCAGAGGCCTCACAATATGCTTCGAGCATTTTTTAATGAGCCACATTGAGTTTGAATTAAGATCATTCGATTTTTTGGCTGGGAGCTGCTGAATAATACTGACGAGTTCTTTTTCGTCGACCGGGGCCAAGCACATAGAGGCTGATGGAATTTGTCTTCTCGTGGAGTTTGCTACAGGAGCCGATGGCCGAGGGCCTTGGTCACAAGCCACAGTTGCAAAAAACTTGTTAAACTCGTTAGCCACCTCAGTTTCATCATCCAAAAGCCGATCCCCAATTTTGATCTGTGCTATTTTTGAAGGATTTGATTTATTGTTAATGATGCCCCAAATAGTTTTAGAAATGTTTTTTGAAGATATAATCGCTTTTTGAGACATCATATGCTTTTGCTGCATGGATCACCTTTCTATAAATTGTTTTATATTTCCGGAAAAATGTTTTAAAATTGTCATCTTGTGTTTGTTTATAAATTTCAGAGTAAAACTTAAGTTTTTCTCTCGAGATGAGAATTCCTTTAGTGATCCATTTATTGTTTGTCATTTTTTGACCAATTTTGATGGTTCTTTTTGGACAACATAGATCTAAATAAAAGTTTAAATAACTATTAAAAGTTTCAAACTGTTGCTCAACTGGTTTGGATAAATTTAGAAAGTCCCACTTTTCTTTCGAAAGGAAAGAGTTGAGGAGAGCGATATTTTCTGGCCTTGTGTCTCTTACGGTTTTGGAAATTTTGGGCTCCCTAATGAATTTTTGTTTCCACTAATTACGGCCTCTTGGCCATAGTGGTCAGAATCGCTGTATTCACCACAGACACTGCGACATTAGGAAGGTTGGAGATAACATTGTCAATAGCAGATTTTGTCGTTGCTGTCACTCTTGTTGGGGTCTTGACAAGCCACTCGAGATCAAATGACCTTAATAAATCTGCTAATCGTTTTGTGGTTTGCTGGTTGTTGTCCAAGACGTTTATATTAAAATCACCCATCAGGATGTAGTCAAGGTGATGATTCGTCAGGTCCGTTAGTAAGGATTCTAATTTTGTAAAAAACATGTTTCGTTGCCCACTGGGAGACCTGTAGATGCCAATGACAATTAATTTTGAATTTTGGGTTTTAAGTTTAATTCCGACTGCTTCAAAATGTTTTCTGTGTTTTCTTGAATAGGAAAAAGTTTTTGAAATTAAATTTTGTTCAAAAAAATTGCGACCCACCTCCTTTGGAGTGATTACGACAGTACGAGTTCGCCAATTAAAATTTGGAATTTTACATTGCTCAATGTGTTTACTGTTGAACCCGTTTTCGGTTACAACAAGTACATCTGTGTCAGGATCTTCACACATGAGCTGAAGTGCATCCAGTTTGTTAGTTGCGAATTGAGCGTTTTGGTGAAGCAGTCTCAATGAAATTTGGAATGGAACTTTTCCAATAGGTTTTTTGTTTTTGTTTTGATATATTCAATTCTGCCTGTCGGATCCGAATGGGGACCCTAAAAAAGTATGGTGTTCTGTCGATCGAGAGTCAGTCTCTCGTTGACTTGGTGTCGTTTGGAGGCTGGGAAAGTCTCGGTTGATCGGAGGATCTGACGGCGGCGGCATACGTCTCATGACGTAAGGTTATTGGTCCGGAGAGGTCCATACAGGTAGGTCGGGCGCGTGCAGCTCGGCGACAGGTTTTGGACGTCGAGTGGAAACCAGGCGTAGTTTTCTCGCAGATACAGCGATCATACCGCTGAGTACTCGTTTTTTCCCAACTGATTGAGAGTGTTGGCCGTGTTGAGTAAACAATCGCCTACCCAACATCGTCACGTCCACCATTGAAGCTCCCACCTTCTCGAGACACTCATGTAGCGTCATATTAATTCGCCTCACTTCTTATTAATGTATGAGTCCCAATGATCTTGATGGCGATGAAACATGGAAACCACAATAACATTAGGGGTTGT
>NW_025788573.1:0-8701 GCF_021130785.1 Homalodisca vitripennis
CACTTCTACACACATTGTACTAGTAAAAAAATAAAAAATGTTATATAAACATAGGCCAAAACTTTTCGTTGCGAGTTCAGCAGCAAAGATTTCGCCTAAACCCCTGGGTAAAGGGAAAATAAAGCCATACTGAACTTTTGGAAAGGTTAATTAATAAGAAATAGGGGGATTTATTTTTTTTTTAACTCATAAGTTTAAAAAATAGGTTTCAGAACTAAAACCTTTTTATAGTTTTTGGGGATTGGGGGTTAAAATGCAAAAAAAGGGGGCACGAAACAATGTTTTTTAAATTTTGGATACAATAACTTTTTTAAATTTGGGGAAATAAAACTAAAATCAACAAACTTAAATTTTGTAGAAATTTTAAAATTTTTAAAAATTTTGATATAACAAAGTCAAAAATAAAAAAAAAAAGCCCAAAAAATCGTTTTATTCAGAAAACTTACATTTTTAAGAAAATTTTAACATTTGGGCCAACCAAACGCCCTTTTTTTAAAATAGATGTTCGAAATGAGGCCATCATTTCAAAAAATTTTGCAGCTCTTTGTGATTGCTTTTGTTGCGTTTTTAAAATTTTTCAGGACTTCCCTGATCTGCACAGCCGAATCCATAATGGGGAATTTTAATTCATAACGAGAATTCACTTATTCTTGTATTCAATGTTTTCCCTCCTCCCCAGATGCAAAATCCAATGGGGGATAGATCTGGGGATTTGGGGCCAAGGGTGACCCTCCACGCCCCAACCATGTCCGGGAAATTTTGATGATTTAAGTAAGCAGAAATGGAAAATGAAAAGGGGGGAGGGCTCCGCATGCTGGAAGTAAAAAGTTTGCTGAGATTAAAAGGGAACATTCTCTAACACTGCGGCAACACTTTTAAAGGGAAAGCAAATAAACTCAGCATTTGGCGTCCGGGGAATTTTAAAAGGGGCCAATCACCGATTGGAAAAAGGGGCCACACCAACATTGACCTAAATCGTGTTGAAAGTTCTTTCCACTACCTCATTGGATTTTCTTCTGCCCATGATTTTTTATTGTGCAAGTTTTGACACCAAAACCCGAGTGAATTGTGCCTCTCCGTAAAAAAAAACGCTTGTAGATTGATTATTAATATCAAAAAATTTAAAAACTCCAAGCGAAGCGGCCACCCCCAGCTGTAGTTTTTTTACCTTTTGTTTAAGAAACGGAAAAATTTGTTTCGATAAGTGCCCCCAAAAACCGTTGACGGGGGAAACTCGTATCCGCCAAAATACGTCGTGTTTACCCCGGGGGAATGACTGCATGAACAGCTTAAAATAACAAACATCATCAAGTTGGACACCGTTCATAATTGGTTCTAAAACTTTTTAGTGACCGTTTCCCAAATTACGCGGGTTCCTGAAAAGGTTTTGGATCGGGAATTTTCCCCTATTAGGGTAACTAGTTCATATCTTCTACAGCCTCAGACCCCTTACATAACCCAAAATAAAAACCAACAGCTATTCCTCTGATGAAAAAAATAAGGCTTTTTTTTTGCTGAATAAACAATCAAATTTAAAACCACAAAAAATGGTTTAAATAACACATTCACAGAACCCATCCCTGCTGTAGCTTGCAAACACCACAAATACACATTTTTTAAAAAGAATTTTTGAATACCATTGTTGATCCTGTTTTCGTGCTTCCATTTTGAAATTAATAAAACAAAAAACGCATTTCGATGATTAGTAAACAATAATGGGAAAAATTTTGCTTCATTTATTTTCGAATTTTTTATGTAAATTTTTATTTAAAAAAAAAAACAACGTAAAAAACATGATATTTTTTATTTACAAACAATTTTTTTTAACATTAATCTGTTTTTCTCAATTTATCTCATCATTAAGGAAAAAATTTTGTTTTTTGTTTTTTTTAACAAAAAACCCAGGTATTTCTTTCACAGTAATGTATTATACTGAAAAAATTGATTTTTTGGTACTTATTTCTGTTTTTTTTAAGACTTGATTAATCAATTTTCTCAGAATTAAATTTTCTAAAATTAATGTTTGTTATTTTTTCTTTATTACCAATTTAACAAAGTTATTGTACACAAACTTAAAAAAAAAATTTTTTTTTGGCCCCAATTTTTTTTTATTTTTAACCCTGAATCCCCAAAAATACTACGGTACAGTTCTGAAACCTTTTTTATTTTCTTTTTTAGTAAAAATACATAAGAACCACGATATTTCTTACTTAATTTTTAACCTTTCCAAAAGTTCAGAAGGTTTATTTTACTCTTTCCCCCGGAAAATTGCGAAATCTTTCACTACTTAACTCGCTAACGAAGCGTTTCGGGGCCCATTTTTTAATAACATTTTTTCCCTTATTTTTACATAAATGTCTTTTTGAAGTGGGGGGGAAACTTCATGAAAAACCTGTATAAGCACTCAGATTTTTTGTAATTTATTAAGGAAATGACCTCATATAATTTCAAAAAAAAAGATAATTTACGGTTTGTACCAGCTTATACTGCATTTAAATAAAAAATGAAAATAAGGTTACTTATGTTAAAAGGGGTTCTTGAGGAATTATTTTTAAAAATTAGCCTAGGGTTTTTTGTTTTATCGACTAAAGCCATATTTTTTACCGTGTGTTAACTAATACTACACACGCCCAGTCCGGCGTCATATAGCCAGACAGTAGTTAATTCTAATAATATGTACTACTATATCACAATGTGTTTTTAACTAACTACTACACACGCCCGTGCGTGCTGCAAAAATTAGCACAGGACAGTAGTTTTCGGTACAAAAAATTATGTACGCTATAGTACAAAATGGAGACATGCGGGGTAAAAAAACTGTCTGTCATTAACTAAATAGTCTAGTAACGTTTTTTGCAAAGGCGCCAAAATGCCTTCTCAGAGAATCACATAACAAAATAATTTTTTTTAAAATAAATTTTTTGGTATTTAGGGTAAAACAAACGTTGAAGCTTTTTTTTTTTGTTTACATTTATACTTCATTTTTTAAATGGGAAACCTTTAAAATTTTGTAAAATAATTAAACAAAAAAAAAATTTTTGAAAATACGGAAACTGACTAATTTTTTAAAAAAATTTTTTATATTATTATAAGGGTTTTTTTTTTGTCCCTATCTTTCAGAACTGACAGACTCCTCACTATTGCTTTTCTTGGAATCCGTAGAATTTCGCAAAAAAGAAGACTAAAAATTCTTTTAGAACTTGAATAACGTATTACGAAAATGTTAGAAACCCATATCAGAAAGCTCTTATTTTTTAAAACGAAGTAACGTTTCTGATACAATCTTTCATGGAAATAAAAGGGGGGATTATTTTTGGGAGAGTTTTTTAGGGTTTTTTTAATTTAAATCAGACCCTGATAATAATGCAAAAAGGGGGAACCTAGTTGTTCCCGCACATATCTGAGCACCCCTTAGGTGCATAAAGCAGTATACATACATAAAAAAACGGGGTTAAAATAATAAATTTACTAAAAAATTTTATAATAGGGGAAAAGCCTGATGTAATATTTTTAAAAATATTGAATAATAAGACTTTTACTTTTAAAAAAAAAAGAACTTTTTTTTTTTTACTTTTCTTTTTTCTTTTCATTTAAAATTAAAAAAAAAATTCTGAATATTTATAAGCGGGCTTCATAGCACGGCTGCAGTTAATCTGAAAAAGGCCCTTTTAAGGTAATTTGTTGATTTTTGCACATTTTGTTTTTGCCTACCCCAAAAATTGATAACAAAAATCACTTTTACGTAAGGGGGAAGGAAAACAAAATTTTTATCGTTGTCACTTTGGATATAAATAAAGCAAGCAGACATCAAAATTTTTTTTTCCTTTTATACCGACGACGTACTGGTTATGACGTCATGTAGTGGGGGCGGGGGGGTTGAACATTTGTCTGATACAGGTTACACATATGGGGGGATACATTTATTCCAAAAAACCTATTTTCCCATTCTAACATGGAGCTTTAATCTTGTAAAACTACCTTTTAAAAAAAATACAAGTATAGGAGGCATTAGATTTTGTGGTGCTGAGGCTTTTGTAGCGCAGACTCAGCATTGGTTCACCCCCACTTTTTCAGTCAGCACACGTTTTGGATGGAACTGCTGAGGACTCACTGGAAGAAGTAAAAAAGTAACCCTTTGTTTAGGTACCCATCAATCATTTTATGAGCAAGTCCGAAAAAATGTTTCAAAATTACTTATAAATATTCCAGGACCTAAGCCAAAAGGGGAGTAATATTTTAACTCTATAACAAAGTAAAAATTTTTTTTAAATTGTTGCCCCCCTTTTTCTAATAGATTTGGTTTTAAGAAAAAAATGAATTTAGATCTACAGACTGCAGTAATTTATTGTTTTGAAAATAAGTACTATCGTAGTACTTATTTGTTTTTAAAAAAAAATTTACATCATAGAACTTATTTGTTTTGAATAAAAGTACTATTTTTTAAGTGAAACAAGAAAACAGTAACACTATTTTCGAATCTGCAATCTGATCTCTTCTTCAGGTAAAGAACTAACCTAAACATAATTAAACGGGTTTTAAAATAAAAAATCTTACTAAAGCTTTGGACGCCATCAGGAATCACAACCACATTTGTATGTCAACTTTACTAACACTAAAGACATGCACTTAAAAAAAAAACTATAAAAAACACCAATCATTAAACTAAACTCGGGGAAAACAGGTCACAATATTTTTCACTCTCTACAAAACCCTTTACGAATGTCCAAGGGGTAGCCAAGGGGAATCGGACGGCCGGTAAAACAAGAGGGGGGAAATACAAGGGAAGGGAACGGAAAGGGGGGCCCTTTCGTTATTATTGGTTCTGCGAGATGAACTTTTTAAAACCATATTGTACTCCGCTTGGGTTTTTTTTTGCAATATCCGTCCGTTTGATACTTTTGGTATTCTTTTTTTTTCATTTTTTAGAATTGGAACCAAAGGGGCCTAAACTCGACGATGGTTGACGATTGGTTGGTCTGCCAATTTAATGTATTTGCCTAATTAATTTTCCTTTTTAAGAAATGGGGGTTCCCCCCCATGTATTGTGGGGGCTCTCCCAATCATATGATGGTCTTGGGGCCAACAAGGGGGTAATTTTTTTTTTTTCTGTAAACCCTTTTTTTTGGGTTTTTTCTTTGTGTTCTTTATCCTTATGTTTATGGTCTTTTTTCTCCCTTGTATTCCCTATTCACTACTTTTTTAAAAATGAAAAAAAAATTTTTGGGGAACCCTTGGGGGCCATTTTTTGGGGTTTTGTTTTTACGAGATTTTTTCTAAAGTGTTGTGTTTTTTTAAACGCGGTTTTCTAATGTTGTCTTTCTCCCCCTCTTCAATTTTTTTTCCCCCATAATCCCGGCACAAAGGATTGACTTAAACGCAAATTTATCACAATTCTGTTTTTTTTCTGACTCGGAAAATTTTCTGGTTCGTTTGCACTTTTTAATTACAATTTTAGGTATCCTTTTCTTCTGAGATCCGATTAAAATTTTTTTAAATTCTTCTTTTTTGTCCCTCTTTATCTAGCACAAGCTCTTTGCTCTATCAAAAAAGGTAGGCTACTCCTTCTTTGACAGATTTTTGAGGGGTTTATTGTAATTTAAATATTTTCCTGTTGTTTTATCTTTCGAAAAACAGTTGTCTTAAGGGCATCCCTATCCTTATACACACACATCCAAAAAGGGAACTTGTTTTGGACTTCCACTTCCTTGTGGGCGGAGGGAAGGAGAAAAACATTAATGTGATTCAAAAAATTATTTAATTCAAGTCTCCATGAGAGAAAATAACAAAGGTATCATCCACATCCCCCCACCAAATCTGGTTTTGAACTGAGCGAACCAAAGCTTTTCGCTCGAATTCCTCCAAAAGATTTGGCGAAAAAGGAGACATGGAGAACCCATTGAAACCCCCTCTCTTGACGGTAAATTTTACCCCTAACTCAAAAAAATTGCTTTGAGTGCATAGTTCTAACATTTCCCATAATTACGGCAGGGGAAGTTTAGTTTTCCTTTAATGTTTGGTCTTCTTTGAGACGGATTAATAATTCCGGAGTTTCTGAATGGTACATTTTAAATAGACTTTCGACATAAAAAATTTCCAGTTTGCATTTATCTTTTTGGGTTTTATTTTTCCCCTACGAAACCCCCGGAATTTTTGATGAAGAGTCAGTTTTTCCTACCAATGGTGTTAAGAGTCCAAGAGGACTTTAGACAATTCCCTGCAAGGTGAATCACGAAAACTAATGAGGGGGCCGGGGAGGGATGGTAGTTTTGGATTTGGGAAGGCCAACATATGGGGGATTTTTAGTGGGGAGGAGTTAATTTAGATCAAAATTTTTATCTAAAAAAAAAACTTTATGTTTTCTTAAGGGGTTTGCTACTTTGCGTTCAAAAAATCAGTCGGGTCTTTATTTAAAACTGTATTTTTTTCCAGTATTTAAAGTTTCCGCAATCTTTTCTTTATACCTACGAGAAAAATACCCTAGCTTTTGCCTTGTCGCAGTAAGATTTTACCGTTCATTTCCCCAAAAGGTCGACCTGGCCTTTTTCTCCCAATTTTTAAATTGGGTTTTTGGGGGGGAATTTTTTGAGTAAAAAAGGGCCTCGCAGGGGAACGGTCCCCCCCTTTTCCTCAGGAAACTGTGAAACAGCCACTCAATCCAGTTACGAAATCCTTGCCTTTACCGATTTTTGTCCCCAGAAAAGTTTAAAACCCTTTGGGGTAAACGATATTTCCTTTTTATTCGGATTTTAAAAAAAGGGGTTTTATTCTTTTTATTATTGCATCCGTATTCACGTTGCCACCTTAGGCAAATCACATTTTTTAGGCCAATTTTTTTTTCCAGTTTGGAGTTTTTTTTTTTTTAAATCTGTTTCAGAAACTTTTAACTCATTTTGGATGCTTTCGAGAATTTGTTGATTCTGTACCGTCGTGTTTTTTAATTCTTTTTTTTTACCCAAAATACTATTTTGGAGGAGGTTTTTTTTACGATGATGAATGCAATTCTTTCTTTAAGTAAAGATTTAGAACAGAAGACAAAATTTTCTGGCTTTCCTACTTTAAAAAAGGAGTTTTTTGAGTTAACCCATAGGGGTAAGGGCTTCAACCTTACATTTTCAAGAAATTAAATGATTTTTGGGTTTATTAATTAAGGTGCAAGCCTCAAGTCTTTGTTTGTTTCTGGTTCCGGGTCCGTACGAGAATCAATTCTTTGTTTGAAGTTATTTTTGACGATGGAAGGATTGTAAGGGGAAACAGGATTTTTCCGGACATTTTGCCATCTTTAAATGAAACAAAAAACAAAACACACGTTCGAGATCGAAAATTATCTCTTTTTCGGTAAAAAAACTAACCAATACATAAAAAACAAACTGGTTAAAAAAAACAAATTTAAAATAAAGCGTTGGGGCACCCCCTGAGTCGGGGTCACAACCTACATGTTGTAAGTCAACTTCACTAACACTAAAGACATGCACTTAATAAAAAAACTATACAAAACCCCCAAACTTAAAAAAAACTAGGGGGAAAACAGGTCACAAAAGTTTTAAACCTCTACAACCTTTACGACTGCCCCGAGGGGGTTAGCCAAGGGGAATCGGACGGCCGGCAAAACAAGAGGCGGAAAAACAAGGGAAGGGGAACAGGAATGGGCCCTTTCTTTTTTATTGTTTTATGGGATAAATTCTTAAAACCATATTGTGACTCCGCATTGGTTTATTGCAAATATCCGACCTTTTTTATATTTTTTGGTATTCTCTTTAGTTCATTTTTTAAAAATTGGCAACCAAAGCGGCCTAATCTCGACTGAGGTTGACTGATTGGTTGGTCTCCAATTTAAGTATTTGCCTAAAAAAAATTTCCTTTTGAAAAATTGGTTCCCGATGTTTGTGTGGCTTCATCCCAATTCATTGAGGGTCTTGGCCAAAAGGTGCAATTTTTACTTTTCGGAAAAAACCTTTTTCGTGTTTTTTTGTTTTTTTTTATCCTTTTTTTAGTGGTCTTTTTGTCCCCCTATTTTTCCCCCCTTTTCACACATTTTATATTTAAAAACATTTTTTGGGAAACCTTTTTCCATTTTTTGGTTTTGTTTTACGAGACTTTGTCTAAGATGTTGTGGTTTTAAACCGGTTCTAATGTTGTACTTTCTACCTCCTTCTAATTTTCTCCGAAATCCCGGGGCATAAGGGTTGACATTAAAAACAAATTATCACAATTCTGTTTTTCCCACTCGGAATATTCTTCTGGTTCGTTTGCACTTATTAATTACTAAATTTAGGTATCCATTGCTTCTGGATCCGATTCAATTTTTTTAATTTTTTTTTTTTTCCATCTTTATCGAGCACAAGCTCTTTGCTCTACAAAAACGATAGGCTACTCCTTCTTTTTCAGATTTTTTTATGGTTGGGGTTTATAATTTAAAAAAATTTTTCCCGTGTGTGTTTTTTTTTCAAAAACAGTTGTCTTAAGGACATCCCATCTCTTTTAAACACACCCCAAAAAGGGGAACTTGTTTTGGATTCCCTTCCATTGTGAGGCGGATGGGGAAAGGGAAATACTATTAATGTGATTTTAAAAAAATTTTTAATTAATGTCTCCATAAGAAAATAACAAAAAGGATCATCCACATACCTCCACCAAAACTTCGGTTTGACTGACTGAAGCCAAAGCTTTTCGCCGAATTCCTCCATAAAAAAATTGGGGGAAA
>NW_025788574.1:0-10569 GCF_021130785.1 Homalodisca vitripennis
ATATCCTGAAAGATTTTCAGATAGCTGGTATATAAAGTTGTTAAGAAGTATACAACATTGTAAGAATAATTGTATACAAGATAACTAGACTAAAAAGTGAACAGAGACAGTATTTACACTTAGCTTGGTCCTGGGCTACATCTGAAAAATCAAAGTAATCCCATAGTAACTTATGTTTGTGTAAACTGTTATAAAATAGCAAATTTATCAAGATGTAATTTATAAAAAAATATAAATAAAAACTCTGGTACCAACGAATTTAATGCTTATTTTTAAAGGAAAATTTTGTTGTGCTCTGGCAAACACTGCAGTAAAATATATCAGCATGTTGTTTTATTTTCCCAAAAAACTGTCAAAAATATAATTGGTGCAAATTTACTATTACACTGTTTCATATCAAAATGTGTCAGAAAAATCGATTTTCTGTAAAAAAGATTTTGCCCTGACCCTCAAAAGTAAGTTTGCAAATTTTTGCCACATTGGATCCGGTCCGGAAAGGATTAAAAGCACTCAATCTTAATTTGGTTTAGGTAATATCTTTTTACTAAATTGCAATGCCTCCCATGGATTTTGTGCGGACAAAAACAAAACACAAGATGCCTCGTTTTTTAATATAGAGTTCTGAAAGTTCAACCTCTGTCATCCATACGGTTGCTCTTCATAAAAAAATTTTATTGGAACAACAAAGCTCTTGTTTGGATCGGCTCTACAATACAAGAAACAACCGCACTCTCACTGTCGGGTCACATCTGTTACCTTGCTTGTAACCGCAATATCACATGATTGTGTGTTGCCACAGATGTGCAGGCTGGGTCCGACACTGTCCCGATCACCAAGGTGCTGCGGGAAACGGCATCCTTCAGTGTCGGCAACAAGGCCATCCATCAAGTTAGCCAAGGAGTCCCTGAGGACGAGTGGTTCACCATGTTTTGGGCGAGACAACTCCACCACCAATAATGCATCAAACTTTTATGCTCCAACGTGAGTCCCAACAGGTGTTACGTGTGACCAAGACATCCCTTAGAGTACTGTTACGTTTTTAATGGTCCTTTTATAAGGGACATGTTTGTAAAAAAATTTGCATACCTGCCAAATTAATTTTCTAAGATTCAATGTACTTTTTCCGTATTTTTTTAATATAGTTGCCTAGTTCACTTCAACACCCTGCCACAACCTTTCAACTTAACCTTTCCAAGCGTTATTGACACGCGGATCCGCGGAGGGGCCAAAACCCCCCTACATAGCTCATAAACGTTATTGCCCGTGGATCCGCTTTTTGCATTCATTATTTTCTCTTACTGCTATGTTAGTTTGGAATATTTTGCTGTTTATGATGGTTTCTAGTCGTCATGCGACATACAGACGGGTTGCCCTGGCCTCGAATTCTGTTTACAATGGGAGTGGCAGTTGCTTCTAATTGGCCAAACACTGCGTCAAGGCGGGCGTTGGCCCCGCGCCTTTCACTAAAGTCATTGACGGGAAAAAAAAAAAGCCTCCCGTCAAGGCATCTTAGACCAGTTGTTAGTGAGAAGCGTCCGGGTAACAAACGCAATATGTAATTTCGGTATCATCGCTAATTTTCTGTTGTGTCTTTATTCTTTTTAAAGTAAAATTAATTCATATTAAATACAGCCAGTGTTCCAGTATTTAATTTTAGTGTTTTTTTAACCATTATTCGTGTGAATGGCCTATCCTAGAAACGATTTCGGAATTTTGAGATAGTATTTTGGTAATTCTGAGCATTTACTTGGTCAACACCCCAAACTTTTTAATATTTTAACTTACGTGTCCCCATAAGGATTGTTTTATCATCAAAGCAAGAAACATAATTTTCACAGCCCTGCAAGGCTGTCCCTACACGTTGCCTGAGCGAATAAGAAAGGTTCAAAGTCCCATCCGCGATATACAGTGGCTTGCGGGAGAACTGCGTGGACCATGTCAGTTTGTGAACAGCCCCGCCACCTAAATAAAGCAACTCTTTGTCTGATCTTTTGTATTGTTTTCTGAATTTAAAATTGGTTTAGTAATATAGTATACGTTTGTCTATAAAACTGTGTTTCATTCCCATACTTACTGAATAAATTATAAAAATATTAGTGACAAACTACACTGCTATTCTACGATATTCTCAAAAGTTAAAAATTATCCCTAGGTAATCCAAAAAAGGCTAAACGAATTTTATTTACCGTTAAATAACTCTATTTTGGACATACAGAAACGAAAATAAATTTAACTTTACACATTGGAAATTTAAAAAAATTGTAACTTTAATCAAAGATCAGGTCTCATTTTTCATGACGCTTAAAGGGTTAATTTAGAGTACCCTTTTAATACAAACCACCTTTCACCAAATACCGATAGTTCTCCAGCTTCTTCACTTTTTTCGTCATTGTTGCCGTGGTTGCTGATAACGTAACACAAAACTTGCTTTAAAGTGCTTAAATGGCTCATTATCCAGTGTGCAGTCCTGAGCATTTCACCAAGTGATTTTTTTTTGTCTACTCAACGGAAATAAGAAAGTGTCTTGACGCCAAAATAGAATTTCAGGATGAATCAACCTGTTTTGTTTTGACAATTTCTAGAATAGCTCAGAGGTATGGAAGATATTTAAATGGTATTCGAAATGTGGTATCATTTTATCTTTGTAATTCCCAGGCTACTTCGTAGCTTTGTGCATGGGTTTTATTTTTTGTTTTGTTTTTATTAATTAACCCTTTGAGTGCCACGGGTATTTTCCAAAGGCATATGCATAAAGTGCCAACGCTGTTTTTCGCATATTTTGTAAGCTTTTGGGAAAAAGGCTGTTGTAAAATAACTACCAAACAGATTTCCATCATATTGTTGTTGTTTTTTTTTTAATTAAATGCAAAATATGATACATATCGTTACAAATAAAATTTTGGTTTATAAAAATATAAAAATTTTAGTATTTATAAAAAAAAGTTTTTTACTTTTGTATAAAAAGTTTAAGTTTTGACCTAATTTGTGTTTTATACGGTATTTTTAAAGATTTTTTATCTTTATACCATGGTAAAGGCTATATGATTATAAATAAAACCCATGTGTAATATCTTATTCTAGAATTTTAAAAACATAGCAATTATATGTATTAACAAAATGCTACCCAGTACCGACATTTTATAAACTGTACTTCATTTGTTAGAGTTTAGAAATTACTTAGTAATGATGCAGTTTTTCCCAATAAATCTAATAAAACATTAATACAACACAAATAAATATGATTAGTAGATTTAGAAAACAAATACTTGCTAGCATATTTACATAAAAGTTTACATTTACTAAATAATAACCCTAATAATATTTACACTGAAAATTCAAGTTTTTTCGCTTGAACACAAATCAAATCATACATTACTTTTGTAAAGAAATACAGTAAAATACTGTATAAGTTACTATTTTATTTTGTATTTACTCAAATGCTTGGTTATCGGCACATAAACAACAAGAAAGGCCGTTACGCAACACGGTACTCGTCCGCTACGTCGCGTGACTGGAAGACAGAATCAATCGTACAGGTACTTATCACAGCCCACTATTTTTTGGACGAGTTTTCCCTATCAGAGATAAAAATAAACTTCATTATACTTTCCTTCTTCCATAATGAATTGACAAATACTCGATGAGTCATACTTCCTATCTCCAAATCCGTCTCCAAATAGACACACACGAATGACCTGACATTTTCGAATAATGAAACGTTGTTCTTATAGTTTTAATTTAATTGATTGTCGTAATAACTTGTAAATTCCAAAATAGGTTAAATAAAGTCAGTTGTTTTTAATACTGTAATATATTTTGTCCCCGATAAGGAAAAACTCGTCCAAAAATAGTGGCTTCTTGATAAGTACCCAAACAACGTAAGTTTCGCAGATAAAAAAGTAGAGAAAGAACATAAAACTCGTATTTTATTGATAGTTTGGAACCTATTGAATACAGCCGTCTGATTATTTGGCCAAAATAATCGTGTACTATATAAAATATTATCGAAAATACGAAACGTCAAAATTAGCGACGCTGTTGGGCACTCAAAGGGTTAAAAAATACAAATAAGAATTTTGTTAAAAATTTCATCTACTTTCAAGAAGACATAAACTATTGTACATATATATATAAAACTGTACTAATGCTACAAACCAGAAACCAGATATCCACGTAAATGTTAAAAAAGGTGTAATGTATAAGAGTTTTAAAATATGATTATACATAAATGTATGTTAAATTGCATATAGCTTTCGATTGCTCACTTCTTTCCTAATCCCGTGCCTAAATAACGTTGATACATTATAAGAAGAGTTCATTACAAGCAATTTTATTGTGGGAGGGCATTTTTGTTGAACAGAAATAAGTCTGTTAACACTACAGAAATGTTAGTATAGATATGTCCGTTTTTAGCTGATAGTTATTTGTCATCTATTCCAACATTAATTTTTTGTATAGCCTAATAGATAAATAGCCTACTTTCCACCCAGTGCTCATAGTTATGAACTTTAGCCTTAGTTTACTTGGACAGTGTTACTATAATAACTATATAACTATAACCGAATAACTATATTTTCCAGTTGTATAAATTAAGAGCTATTTATATAAATGTAAAATTTACTGATCATTATCGTGTGTACTTATAACAGAAACAATTTCCTCGTTTAAAATCTAAAATTAGAACTAGGCTAATACCTGACTGTCGTGTGATTCCAGGTCTGCAGGTACCACTTAGCCCCGCACCCTGTCGCAAGTAGTGATGGACCGGAGTTTGTTGGACCCGCCAGAAGGCAACTGCCCGCCAAGGCCCACTCCTACCCCCTCGCCAATGCCGCCACCCTCCACCCCCGACAGCCAAGACAGACAACCTTCCACACCCAAGTCTTCTGACCAGGGTAAGTTGCTGATTCAGTCAAGATTGGGTATGACTCTTTAATGCAACAAAATCTTGAGGAAGATTAAAGAAACCATCGCCATTGTGAAGAGAGAAAATTTGCAGAGGGTCACTCGTTTATAGTCAATTACAGAACCAAATGAATTGCTCGCTCAGTTTGTTGTTGAGTAGATTGTTAAAAACTGTTTCATTGCATGTTCTAGAGTTTTAAAACATTTTTCTAATTACTATTTTTTAATTTTCCATTTTTTTTTTTTGTCTTAAGAGGTCCAAAAAGAATGACATGGGTCCTAGAACTATAACTGTATATTTTGACAAAATCAGTTTAACGCTAGAACTGGCAATCAACATTATAATGTCGATCTGACACTCACTTTCTCAAACTGGATAAAATTAAGAATAAATTGGCTATATCAGAATTCCAATGTTTATAAATATTAATCACACTTTGTCTGGGGGAGGCCCATTACTTTGCAAAGAAATAAATCAAAAATACTGTAGTCATTTTTTAATGGTTTATGCATAATTTTTTTAATGCCATAATTATCTCTCTAATTATCTATTTTTATTTCAAAAACTAGTAGTTGACGCCACTACTAGTCCTTGAAGACTATGTAAATAAAAGATATTTTGACTTTGACTTTGATCTCCACATTTTCATGAACAAAATAATGTATTACACATATAGGTTTATAGTAAAAATGTATTTTTTACAAAATGTTTATAAGGTACGGTTACAAAACACTCAAAATGGTCTGCCATCTGAGGAAAAAGATGACCTGCCAGATCGAGGGTAACAAAGTAAAAATAATCTGGGTCAAAACAAAACATTTTTACACTTTGCTTGCCATAAGTTGTATGCTTTTACAAGTAAAAGTGTAACTTTGCCTAGTAAATCTTCCAGAAACTGTAGCTCTAGGTAATATTTAACAGAGTGCAAAAAAATTTAATGCATTTTAAATTAAATTAACCTCTAATTTAGGAAGGCACTTAAACAGAACAATTTTTTATGTTTGACAAACTCATTAAAATTGTATTTAAATAAATCAATTATATATATAATGCAGTACTGTATGATTGATATTAAAACTTTCAGTACGATTTGAATTGAATAAGTTTTTGGTAGAAACTTTTATTTCCATAAATAATAGTAGCTTGTTTGACAGTGGATTTGGGCATTTATTTATAGATCACCTATGTATGTTACTTGTTCTGGAATGGAGAGATAAGATCTATAATCAAGTGTAATGGAGAGTACGGTTTGTTCTGGCAGAAGACAGTGGGCGAGGAGAGTCGTGCAGCAGCGGCGACAGCAGCCACGAGGAGGACAACGGTGAGCCTCCGGCCTTGGTGGTGTATCTGGTCGAGCCCTTCACACTGGGCAGTGACTCTAGCGATTTGCAACGGTTGGCGTGCCTGGGCCTGCTGGCGGTGTTTCAATAACGTGTTGGCTGCACTGCCAGACAACATCAAAGCCAACATCACACTGCAGTCAGTTATTCGTGACAAAATAAAGGTGTTACAACATTTCTATTAACACAAACAACAAGACTTTGATACGATGTGAATTTGTGAATACAAAGTGTCAACTAAATAATTTAAATACATAATACTGTTATCCTTCAATGTTAGTAAAACAACAGTAAAACTTTTCTGGCTCAAAAAAGGTTTTGGGCTTTATTTTCAAATTAAATAATAAATATGATAAAAGAAACCAAATGACAATCGACTACTAATAGTGTAACAAGTAAATAAAATAATAGCTCTTCTGTTAACATAAATAATGTCATTTATTAACAAGGAAAATGTTTCTTTAGTGTACTCACAACCTAGTAGGTAACTGTGTTATGTGCTCTGATGCCGTGAGTATAATACAGGTTTGTAATATATCTTTGGTAGCTCACTCTCCTAGAAAAAAAACAAATAATACCATAATTTTATAAACTAACTATTCGATAACAACATTATCGTTGGAAATCACAGTCACAATAGAAGATAGGCTTTCCAAGTTTATTTCAAACATAACTAATAGCATTAGGTTGGAGAAATTCAAAATTTGAAAATTGTACATTATCATAACAAAAACGTAAGATATACCTCAAAGACCACTGTGGTATAAACCTAGAGAGTTGACTTCGAGGGAGAGGGGGTATTGGAATAAATCTAAATTTAAATCAATTATCATAGGGTCTAATTCAAAGTACAACATTATAAACTCTGTATGTTAAAAATATTTTAGTTTTTTGGTGAACAGCGGCTTGTAGTATTATAATACGCATGTTATATCAAATTGGCACAGAATATCAAGAGTATCACTAGGTTTTATTATGGATTTACAAAAATAGAGATGTTTTAATTTTTTTACTTGTCAGGGAAGGCTTTAGGAATAGCTGTGAGTGAAAAATCATAGGAAAAGCCATGGAGGATGCTCAGGGAATTTTGAGTAAAATATACCGCCTGTTTCAATTATTTACAAATTTATATTAGACCCAAAAAAAATGTTTATAAAAAAGTTCATGGTTTAGAACAACTGATGAGTGTGCTCTCTGTCCATATGGGTAGAATGTTGTAGACAGATAATATCGCGTGAGGAGAAGTAATCAGTTGGAGCTGGGGCGCAGTGGAGACCGCAAGCGGCGTATAAACGATCACATGCGTGCGACTAGCTCTCTCCGTGTTCTCCCAGTGCCGGGCGGCAGCGTCTTCAGCACCCAGACCCAACCATGGTGAAAGCTCTTCAACGCGGCTTCGGCACGGCAGCCTCACTGGGAACCTCTCCTTCCTTAAAAACAAAAACCAAAGAATGTAAGTTCAGACTGTGGGTTTTGAGGGTACGGGAATTTGGGTCTCTGTATTGGGTACTTTTTAAACTGATTGCACTAAACTCTTGGTTATTCGCATTAGTTGTTAGATCAATCACACAACGGAGTTATGATGTTTTCAGGAAAAAGAACAGGTCATCGCTCTACAAGGTGTAACACTCGCCAGCATAGTAAGCATCCTGGCCAAGGGGCGGGGACGGGATGGGCGGCGGGCGGGGCGGTGGAGAGGGTAGACCTCGCTCAGCTCGTGAGCAGCTGTGCTCGGTGTTGTAGCGTCAGCCTACTGTCTTAGTGAGGACCCAACGCTTCCTGCTAGGCCGACTGCTTAACGGAATGAAACAGGGACACCATACATGGAGACCGCCACCATCAACGTACACATACCTCAACAGGTAACTGTAACACCAGCCCATCTGAGCGTCACGTAAATAAATCTGCGTGTCAACGGTAAACTGAGAAACGTAAAAATATACGTACAATGGCAACAAGCATAAAAAGGACACTTACTCATTAAATTTGCTCCATAGCTTGATGTCATACAAACAATCAAAGTCTGGGTGATTTGCTGTTAAGTATTCACAGAAATCTTTGTGGTAACAAAGTATTTTTTAATGACACGAAAGATCTCTTTGAACTTTTATACTGAATGAAAGTTAAAGTTTTTGTTGTATATCAGTGTCCCAGGTGTATAATCTATATTGACATAAACTGCATTTTTATTGGTCTTCAGAAGTTCGTAGTGTCTTGTATTTATTCCAGTTTTACAAACCCATGTATATAGTCTATTTGATCTTGTGAACTACATTGTTAGTGTCCTCTGTTGAATCAGGAGTAGAAGAAGAAAGGCGAGTGCTCGGCAGAATCGGTCTCCAGAAGCTGGCATGGGAACTTCATCCTAGGAGTGATGTCTCAAAGGAGTCACATCCCCTGGAGGGCTGGTGAGGTAGGCAGAGTGGGGAGGATATGGCCACGTCGAGCTTTAAAGGTAAAGGCAACGTGTTTGGGACAAGTATGTGGTTACTTGGTTGTTACTGGTCTTAACGCTAAACAGGCTAAAACGTATGCGTTTTAATTTAAAAATACTAATTTATAAGTTTGAATTTTGTTCAAATTGTGAGAAAATAGAGATGAATTTATTATCATTTTAATGAAACAGAAGTCATTTCAGGTAAAGAATTGCAAAAAGACTACTTATAATTTCCAGTTAGAAAAAAACGTGTCAATCAAACTGAACTTTTTGAATCGATTACTATTTGTCTGAGTATCCTGCATTAAAATCGCATAGATCGAGTGTAAACTGTAACTCACTCAATAATGTTTCCTTTTGTTGATGTCAGGTAAATAGATTTTGTAAAATTTTTTCACAATTTCCGTCACTTGTCAAAAAGAAAATGTCCACTGTAAAGATTTGCTGGTTCACAAATTTTTATAATATTAATAATCATAAAATTTGAGAAGATTAATTCCAATCTTTATCAGGGCTTAATATTTTTGTATCCATATTTTTAGTTGAATATTTACTGCCTTTTTTTCGTGTTCCATTTAAACCTTGCAGACATTGGTTCTTGGGTAATTTTTCCCCCCTTTGAAACTTGTTCAAATCACCAACCTGGAACCGGTTGTGCAGGATGGATGCTGGTTGTGTTGTTCGCGGCAAGTCACTGCGACGTGAAAGCTTCCAAAACACCCTGAAGGAGATTATGCGAGCAGTGCAGCCCTTTCGTAACCCGGCACTACGAAACCCGCATCCTTTCTGCATGTCTGGGTATCTCGCTGGAGCCTGACTCGTGGTCTACGGCATGTGATGCGCCGAGTCAGTTTACGCCGCGATGAGCGGTTTTATGCCAGCAGTCGGTCAAATGTCAACTTTCCACGCCCCAAGACGTTACCTGCACGCAACGATCCTCGAGAGTGTTTCCCAAACCTCGGCAACCACTCAGGTATTACAATAAATTCTCCTAGTAATACATAATGCAGGGTGCCAACTAAAACAAAAATGTCCTGGAATGATTTAAAAAATCAGAACATTCTTTTTCGATTATATGCATAACTAAGAATATTTTATAAACATCCACTGAAGGTCCAGGAAATCGGAGAAATACTCAGAGTAATACATTATTAACAAGGTTATCTCGTAGAACCGTACTACAGGTCACGTGACAAGGCTTTTCTGAGTTTTTATTAAGATTTTCAGTATCTGTAGCTCATTTTCATGACTCAAGAATATCATCGCGGATAGATAGGACAGTAAGTTTTTTTATAGGTCCACAAACCATGACAAAAAAATAAATTTTGTCAATCTACTTTAGCTTCAATGATGCTCAGCCAAATCCCAAGGAGAGATATACACCAATTATGAGAGTCTTGTTGTTGTATCTATGTAGAAACTACAGTTTCATACAGAATTTAAAATCTACAAGTGGAACTGTTCTTGAGATACTAGATATACCTGGTGGGCATGGTCTCTCTACGCCGCAAATGCTGCAGACCAAAGCCCATAGCATTCGACTAACATTCTATGTTTGTGTTTTTTAATAACATGTTCACATCACCAAAACACGATGTTTTTGACTTTATGTAGAAATGATAGTTAGATGTAACTTTTTAAAAGTCCGATTGCTCAAATTTGTTCTTGAGTTATTGTGAGGACGGACAGACAAATTGAATTTTTTTGTCAGTGATGATTCTTTGCGCAAAAACTCACCCAATACACCTCAGAATGTAACGCTTCACAGTTTAATTACACACAAATTTGGGTAGAATAGTACTTAATCAGTTTTTTTCATTTCCCTGAAACGGGTTTTAAATTAAAGCCAGTTTTTGGAGTAAAATTTAAAATTTTTTCCCTTTTTA
>NW_025788575.1:0-10027 GCF_021130785.1 Homalodisca vitripennis
TTTTTAGTATTTGTCCTGATAAAAGCTAATAAAATAGGTTTCAGAACTGTACCTGTAGTAGTTTTTGAGGGATTCAGGGTTAAATGCAAAAAATTGGGGCACGAAACAATGTTTTTTTAAGTTTGATGTACAATAACTTTGTTTAATTTGTTAATAAATACATACAATCAACAAACATTAATTGTAGAGAATTTAATTCTGAGAAATTGATATAATCAAAGTGTAAAATAATACAGAAAATAAGTACCAAAAAATCAATTTTATTCAGTATAATACATTACTAGCTGTAAAGAAATACCGTACGGTATTTAGTTAAAATAAAACAAAAACAAAATGTTTGTTCCTTAATGATAAGATAAATTGAGAAATCAAGGTTAACTGTTAAATAAATTTGTTTGTAAATAAAAATATAATGTTTTATTAAGTTGCATTTTTTTATATAAAAATTTACATCAAATGTTCGAAAAATAAATGAAGCAAACATTTTCCCATTATTGTTTACTAATCATCGAAATGCATTTTTTTGTTTTATTAATTTCTAAGTTGGTAACGCACGAAAACAGCTGATCAACAATGGTATTCTGTACTGTTACGTTAGAACTGTGTATTAGTGGTGTTTTGCAAGCACAGCAGGAGATGGGGTTTTGTGAATCGTGTTATTAAATGCAATTTTTCTGTGAGTTATAATTCGATTGTTTATTCAGCGAAAAAATGCCTACTTATTTACATCAGAGGAATACGATGATATGGTTTTTATTTTGGGTTACTGTAATGGTAATGCTAGAGCTAATGTAGAAGAATATGAACTACGTTACTCTATAGGAGGATTCCAGATACCAAAACAATTTCAGGAACTTTTCGTACTCTTCGGGAAACAGGATCACTACCAAGTACTAGAACCACTTATGAAAGAAACTGTCCAACTTGATGAAGATAATTGTTTATTAATGCTTGTTCATATCCGCAGTCCAGGTGTAAGTACAAACACGACGTAATTCTAGGCGGATAGGGGTTTTCGCAGTCAACGGTGTGGAGGTCACTTAATCCGATAACAAATTTTAATCCGTTTCAAAAACCAAAAGGTTTACAACAACCTACAGGCTTAGGGGATGGTCCGCTCTCGCTTTGAGTTTTGCAGAACTTTTTGGAATATTAATAATCAACTCTTACAAGCGTATTTTGTTTACGGATGAGGCACAATTCACTCGGGATGGTGTCAATAACTTGCAACACTGAACAACTCAATGGGCAGAAGGAAAATCCACATGAGGTAGTGGGAACAGAACTTCCAACACCGAATTTAGCGTCAAAGTCTGGTGTGGCCTCTTGCACAATCGTCTGATTGGACCTTTCATATTACCTGGAACGCCTAAATGCAGAGTTCTATATTGCAATTTCCTTCAAGAAGAGTTGCCGCAGATTGTTTAGAGAATGTTACCTTTACATCGCAGAACAAAATATGTTACTTCCAGCATGACGGAGCATCTCCCCACTTTTCCACGTGCCGTTTCTGCTTACTTAAATCATCAATTTCCTGGACACTGGATAGATCGTGGGAGGGACCTCACTCTTGGCCAACCAAGATCACCAGATCTATCTCCATTGGATTATTACATTCTGGGGATGGATGAAAGAACATTGTATACAAGACAAAAGTGAATTCGCGTGATGAATTAATTGCCCGTATTATGGATTCGTCTGATGCAGATACAGGAAGGTCCCTGAAAAATTAAGAAACGCAACAAAAGCAATACACAAACGTGCTGCAAAATGTGTTGATAATGATGGCCTCATTTTTTTTCGAACATCTATTATAAAAAGGTGCATACGGTTGGCCCAACCTGATTAATATTGCTTAAAACTAGTAATGTATTATACTGAATAAAATCGAATTTTTGGTACTTTATTTCTGTTTTATTTTAGATTCTTTGATTATATTCAATTTTCTCAGAAATAAATTCCTCCTACAATTAATGTTTGTTGATTTTATATATTTATTAACCAATTTAACAAAGTTATTGTACATCAAAACTTAAAAAAACATTGTTTCGTGCCCCCCCCCAAGAAAAAAAAACAAATTTTTTTGCATTTAACCCTGAATCCCTCCAAAAAACTACGTACAGGTACACTTCATTAATCACCCAGTATTATAATAACTATAAAAACTATGAATTTATAGCTTCCAAATCTATTAACTAGTGGTTTTTGAAAATGCATTTATAACTGACTGCTGTGAATTGTAATCCTGCCTCTATACAATCTGCTGAGATTTATTCTTCGATAAGGCTGTCCCTCAAAGTTTTTTACTCAGATCACTCCTGTTTCTACCAAAAGGCACAGTTAAGGTGGCTTTCTCAATAGGAACTTTGCCACTGGGAAATTCTTGAGCAGACTCGCGTGCCTTTCAAGAAGTCGTGTACTCGCTTACTTTTCATAATTTACACTGCGACTACACTATTTACGTCTGTTTAATCAGAAAAGTTTATTTTATTTCCAGCGAATACAATGAATAGTAAATAAAACATTAGTGTACATAATTTCGATGTGACTATAATAGAAGCAGAAGGAAATGTACACAATGGAACTCTACATTTCATAAACCTATTATTAACTGATAGTTAGAGTACGAGAATGATAACATAATTAATTTGAAATTAGAATATATTATTAAAACCTAGAGCCTGTAAAAGTAAGAACAAAGTAAAATTCGATAACACTAATAATGTTATATTAATATACTGTACAAAGATCGGAGTACGGCAAAACCACATGTCGCCGTGACAAGTTTCGCTGAAGTTTCAAGATTTAGACAGACAGACAAAAATGAAAATTTTCTAACCTACGCTTCAGCCAATTATAATTTTCTTTCCTTCAATTATTTCATAAATGTCTTTGAAAATTATCTACTAAATGAAGTAAAAATAAAAGAAGAAGTATTATGCCGAAAAATTTTAAGGTTATCAAGAAAACAATGCCCCGTGCTCAAGTTAAAGTCAAAGGATCCAACTTGTTTTGCGTTGAGTAAAACACAACACTGCTCACTGAAGATTGGTTCCTTCCGGAGCGACTTTCCATACTGTGAAATGGTATTACCTATCGTAACTACTCCTTGGGCTTCTGAAATCGAACATAAAGTAATCCTAGCTATTATTTAGTTTTACAGTTAGATTGTAGACGATACAAATAAAATCAATAATTAATTCATTAGGACAGATTGCGCCGTGATCTATGAATAAAGGATACTCTCAATAAATAGGAAATCTTTCCTCTTGTAATAATAAATAAAAATAAAAAAGAAAACTAGCATTGTCCAAAAAGACACGTCGACGTTTAAGGCTAATGATATATTTTTAAAGGTTTTCAAAGAAAAAAACGGTTAATGTGGATATCAGCGCAAAATAATCAGATGTTGTCACCAAATGTTGACTTTATATTACTTTATTTCTTTTATTTCACTCAATCCATATAAATTTCAAGAGTTAAAAGCGCATTATGCTGTAACCAATTTGTTCACAAATTAATTTATTCTGTTCATTTTCATCATGAATCAATTAAAAATCTTCACTAACACTTAGTCTAATCTCCACTGGGTTATTTTCGACTTTACTAAAACTCAGTTATTCCTTTACATAAATGAAGTCAACAGGTTAGATTTTTTGGTCATGTTATCAATGCGGACAGGCAATAAGAATGGAAATTTCCCCAGTCCCCCTTAGTTGATAGGCTTCCGATTTAGCAAATGTATTATTATTATTAATAACTGTTTCTGTTTTATATTAGATAACTATAAATAGATATTCTACTGTCCCATGTGAGATAGAATAAGACGGTTGGTGCTTTAAAGCTACTTATCGTATAATGGCTTCCAGACGAGATAAACGGAACGATGCCGTAAAGTGGCACAGGACCGTTTTTCCTCACGCCTCATAAAGGGTGGAAGTCCCAGTTGGAATGACGGCATATCGAATCGCCGATCCTCCCCTAGCCGTCATGGGACCAGATATGAACATAACAGAACGCCGAGAGTTTGACATCATCAGAGAACACAGCAACCAAAAGAAGTTATTCCTCTTTCTTAAATTCCTAGACCTTTAATATACATATTGTTTCTTCGCTGAAAATATATACATCTTCGTAGTATTTATTGAGTTTTTATGATTATTAAAAAAAAAGTGCTTTAGACTGTTAATTTATAGTTGTTTTTCTTTTCTATGTAAAATCATTTTTATTGCTCAAACACAAATTAAAATATTAAAATTGTGAACAAAATTATCGGGATTGGTTATTACGGTTTTCATTTTGAATTTCCTTAATTAGTTTGCCATTTAGATGTAAAACAATTGTCTCACCATAGCATTTTATGTCAATTACATGTTTAATCTCAATATTATTTATTTTTTTGGCTAACTTATACTTATCCATTTTTGTTCCTACAGCGGGTACAACAACACCGATTATGCCGTCAATCATCTGATCAAAACCACGGAATGTGTGGTGGTAATACGGTGTGTGGTTTTTTTGTTCGGGGTCTGCTCCATGTAAGCGGCACATCACTAACAGAGTGTGTCAAGTTGTGGGGTAAACCGTGGTTCCAAAGGTCTAGGCAATTTGAGGGGAAGACTGTGTGCAATCTGTATTAAAAGCAATTTGATAAGAAGAAAACGTGAGGGAGGTATTTTGAGCTCCTCAAAGTCACCAAAGTCTAAATTCTTTGACTTTTAACAGGCTGTAACGAGAGTTTAGCCTCCTTCTCTTCTTTCAAGGTGACACGACGATATGAAAGAGCCCGCTATTCCTCCTCATTGGATTTCGACAGGAGGTGGCCGAAACGCCCCAACCTTAATTCATCCAGAATATCCCTTTATATTCAGGAAGCAGCGTAAAAGGGGCTCCCGCCCGGCCACCGGAACGCGGAAGCGGATGGCGGGGGGCGGCGTAAAGGGGGTGTAGGAGTGGCGTAAGGTGGTACTAAAGGAATAAGGGGTTATTAAGAGGATTCTTAGTCAAAAAACTAAAGTAACACTTTCTCATCACGGCATCTTACACTTCATAATTTTTATTTTATTTTATATGACTGCCACATCAAGAATGTTTACTTTTGATTAATTAGTCCCGATAGCCGTAAAAGTAACCTTAGACGGTTCAGTTTAAAGTAAAGATGTAACCTTTTAATAAATCTGTAGGAGCTTTCCTATCAGTAAAAATTAACATCCTGCCATATCGTGTCATTTAAAATGTACATTGAGACTTTATTGTTATATACCTATAAGTCATAAAACTAATAATATAAAAAATAAATTAGTTACAATAGTAAAGTGTTTGAACAAATAAGAAAAATGCACGTAAGAGTTCAGCCGTGTTTGATGTTCGGACTACATAAGGTTACCCCGGGCGGAGACAGCCAGCTGTATTAACAACTCGGGCGTTCCCTCTTAACAGCTCAAGTGTGTAAGTGGTTTTACTGACGGGAATACTATCGTAACAACTTAACTGCTAAGACAACATCTTAAACCTTATAAAACACCTGTAAAACTGTTAATATATTGATTACTGAAGCATGTGATGGACGATGATGGATTTTTTCTCATTTCAAAAATACTTAGGAAGAGCAAATACTTTACACATACGAAAGGGCTCTAGAAGGTCTGGATTGTGGCCACAGAGCTATCCTCCTTATTACAATCACCCTAAAAATATATTTTACGGAACTTTTTTGCAAAACTTCGAGGTAAAATATTATTAATACCAATAATCAGATTCATCATTACAAAAATTGTCTAAAATTGTTGCAGTTAAATTCATGGATACGACCACAATTCACGAGCACAGCAAAAAAGGTTGATACAATAGCACATAACTTGGAATATTTAACATAGTTATATTTTCCCTAGTTATTATTTTATCTACTATGAACTCTGAGAGAAGGAATCAACCATGCTGAAATAAAATTATTTTTGAACAAAAGCAATAACGTAAACAACGATTTTTACAGGTTGTTACCCTAGTTTTTAGTTAAATTTTATCAATGATTATGTCAAGAAGGTGGAATTCATTATCACATAACTTTGAATATTAACTCATTGACATTTTACGTAATTTATTTACTATGAACTCTGGAAGTAGGAATCAATCATGCTGAAATAAAAATTTGTTTTTGATAAAAACAAATAACTCAAACAGACGATATTTTAGAAAGAGAATTTAAATCTCATAAAAACCCCAACCACATTTTTACATCGCGGAATAGATCTTAATATTTTGCAAAAATGAATCCATTGCATTCTTTCGTTCACCGTTATTGTTTTTCTCCCCTCGTCCGGGAGTCTGGCTTTCGTTTTTGCATATCGACAATTATATGCAAATACGATCTATACAACTTGTAGATTAACCGATGTCGGCATAGAAAAGTTTAAATGTAAGTGTTATAAATATGAAATAATGTAATTTGGTTTATTAAAATGAAAGTCTCTTTAATAAATATAAAAGTAAATATCAAATGTTTGATCAGACATCCAATATTTGACTTTGATAAATCACTTTTCTTGTTCATAATGTACAAGGTGCAACAAACGGATATGTAAGATCATTCTTGAACGTCCACCCATTAAATGATCTCTCATCTTATTTATTTTATACCACTAATATCAAAGTTTTGTCACATTTTTTTCCTTAATTAATATAACACTTTAAGAGTGCCGATGTTTATTAAACTGCTTGCAGTAAGTTTGAACGTAGGTGAAGGTACGTTTTATCTTCGGTTGTATGCGAAGAACATATTTCAGTCGCTGCCAATAATACCCAGATGCTTCAATACAGGAACACCTGCCAGGCCTTGATACATAGCACACACTGGCTTGATGTGTGGTAAAGTACATCATGTTAGAATAATTTTATTGTTAGTAATCAATAATCTTTTATTATAACACACACACACAACACACACACACACACATTTCTCATATTTTCTAATCACAACATTCAAAATTTCAAAAATTTCAAATCACAAGCTTAGAGTAATTCACCAGAAACGCACAAGTTGCGACTAACAAGGTTTACGAATTTGTGCGCTTTTGTGTGAAGAACTTAAACCTGATGTGCTGGTTGTCTCCGGAGCATGGTTTCAAACCGAATCAATCGATATCTTCAAAATTCAAAAAATTTTCGAATTGGCAAACTATTTTTTGATCGAAATCAATTTAAAGGGGTTGGTGTGGCAATTTTTGTGAAAAATCGTCCAAAAAGTCGAATCTTTTAAAATTTGACAACAGTTTGGACTTGGATTTTGAGGCCGTAGGTATCAAAGTCTCGTCCCCAAACTCTTTTGGTAAATTAACGGTTAATTGGACTTTACAGGTCTGCCAAATGGCTTGGTGAACATTCTTTATGTTTGAAAAGTTTGAGCGATCTCTTAAATACGTCTTTCTCAAAATTCAAATGAATTTCGTAATAAGTTTTGTGATCTTTAAATATCAATGTAAAGGACCACACCAAACCCCCTTACCCGAGGCGGCTTCGCGATGTTCTAAGATCTTATAACTTAAATTGTACCTTTGAATACACCGACACGAGTGACCTGCGACGTCGAGTTACTGCCAACGACAACAACGTCATTACCAACATTTACTGAACACCACAGTCCTCTGTTTTTGTAATACTGGCGGTCTCTGACCCATTTTGCGCAGGGGAATAAAAATAAAAGATAGTGGTTCATGGATGGCAAACTACAAAACTACAAAATTCAAAATTCAAAATTTCACCCGGAGTTTTTGTAATCTTTTCAAATCATTTGCCATCTGAACAAACTTTTAAAAAATGAATCTAGGAACTTTTTAAATAACCTTTCAAAAACGTCATGACATGTAATCAGCGGGCATTTAGTAATGCTTTCAATTACTATCTAGATGTTACGTGTTCCTTGTTAATAGGTAAAACATGACAATCAATAACCAAAACCTCAGAAAATTTCAGGGTTGTGACCAATGGCATTCTCATATCTCGAGAAAAACTAAAATTCTTTCACAAAATCTTTGTTTGAATCTGAAAATGAACGTTTTAAACAATTTTTTAGAACATACCGGAGGAACCTACAAGAAAATCATACGAGCGGGCTAAAGCCTATTACATCAATAGAGTCTTGGGTGAAGGTAAAAATTTTTTCAAGGACAGCTTTGGAAAATTATTAAATGATTCCTTCTCGAGATACGAGTAAGGACAAGGGTTCCAGAAGTCATTTTTGATCAAAGTTGATGACACGCCAATTGGTTGAAAGATCAATTACAAGTGGCGAAATGAATTCAATAAATATTTTTCTTCTGTTGCCTCAATGAATCCGTCATTTCACGGAAACTCAATCTTGAGGAATAGGCGTGGTTCCGGAGCCGGTTGCGTCCCATGGCTCTGCCTCCTATGGTGTAGGGGATGAGATAGCACGTGTCATACAGGGACCTGAATTGCGAAGAAAAACAGGTGAACGCAAAATGGGATGTCAGTTTGGTTTACTTAAACGGTGCCCTTCAGGGCACTTATTAGGACCACGTCACAAAACATGATAAATTCCCTCAATCGAATCTGGAACTTTTCCTTCTCTTTTGGAAGACAGCCAAAGTCATTCCAAATTTCAAGAAGGACGATCCTTACATTCCAAGCAATTATCGGCCCATATCATTTTGGTTCCCGGTGGTTCAGCAAAAATTTTTAAAAAATTTTCTATGAAAGACTTGAAAGCTTTCTAGAAAACAAGCGGATTCTGAATCCAGAGCAATTGGATTCAGAAAAAACAAATCCACAATTTACGCTGTGAACAACCTTTTGGAAAAATGTTGTCGATGGATTGGAACGGCGAGAAAAATGTGCCCTTTGCATATTTCTTGACCTGTCCAAGGCATTTGACTGTGTGCATCATGAGGGCACTGCTGCACCAGTTGGAGAAATGTGGCGTTCGGGGACTCCCGCAGCTGTGGCTTGCTTCTTACCTAAAGGAGCGGGATCGAGCGTGGAGATTTTTGAACGTCACATCTAAACAAAATCAAAATGCCTCATGGTGTCCCTCAGGGATTATCCTTGGGCCTCTTTTATTCCTGATTTATGTCAGTAGATTGAACTCGGTGATCCAACATGGGAAACTGTTCAATATGCTGATGACACGACTCTCTGTTTTTAAAAGCAAAACACTGCAAGAACTGGAAATCACAACGTTTGTTGAAGTGAATTCATGTATTCCCAAATTTTTTTCTGAAATGAACTTGAAAAAAAATCAAATTTTGTACATTTCTGCATTCGGCAGAATACACGTTCGGATGGGCCAGCTGGTATTTGTAGATAATGTTTTTAGAGGAAACATACTCTACAAAGTTTCTGGGAATGTTCCTTGACAGAGGGCTGACCTGGGACGACCACATCGACCACAATGTGCTAGAGTTTCCGCAGGGATATATGCCTTGCGCAACCTAGCAAAGGGTTTTGTTCCCCAAAGTTTTTAAAAATGGCCTACTATGGCCTTATCCCTCCACACTTTGCGTATGGAGTAAGACTTTGGGGAGGCTGTGCCAAAAATAGATTGGAACGAGTATTCAGACTTCAAAAAAAGGCTGTCAGAATCATACAAAAGTTGAGTTTCAGAGAGTCGTGTAGGAATCTTTTAGGGAGCTTGGATTTAGACTTTGCCCTGCCTCTACATTTTTGAGGTGATTACGTACTGCAGATCAAGGTGTACTCTGATTCGTGGGAGGGACGTTCACCAATATGAAACAAGAGGCAGGGACAACTATCGAATCAGCATCACAGACTGGCGCTGTCGCAACATTCTACCTCAAGAAGTTGGTGTCAAACTGATCAATAGGCCCCCCTGAAAGTAAAAGAATTCCAACATCAAAATCAATTTAAAACTCGTCTAAGACGCCTAATGGTGTCTAGAGCGTTTTACTCTGTCGATGAATTCATGATGAGCCGCTGGGATTTATGAGAGCATAGGATCTGAGGGCAGTTGAGAATGTGGGTTTGAGAGAATGTATGAAGAGATTTGACGTTG
>NW_025788576.1:0-10598 GCF_021130785.1 Homalodisca vitripennis
AAAATAAATGGCAGGAATAAAGTGGCCAGAGTAGAGCGTAGTTGAGACGCCACCATAGACTGAAAACAGCAACATAACATAAAGCAAGATGACAATTTTAATTATTTAGTGTGTTGAATAATACCTTGTTTGATTAGTCTCTATGTGATTATGCATAAAGGTATATGTACTTAATAAAACACATTAAATGTGTAAAAGAATATATTCCTATCTCTAGACATTGTCAGTTTTTTGTTTGATTAAACATAATAGTGTAATAATTTTCTTAATCAATTTTACCTTATAATCCTTCGAAAATACTTTCTAAACCCATATCGAGAACCACAAAAAATAATACATATATATATATATATATATATATATGATATATCTCGTATATATATATATAAATCGATGCAATGGTAGTTAAGTTTTTTGTTGACAAAAACAAAGTGTATTAATTTTTAGCCTTTTCATATTAAAACATTCCGTTCACTTACAAATTTCATGACTATGATTGTAGTTATATTGATTGCAACTGTCAACATATAGGAAAAGGTCAATAACATTAAATAATTAGGTATAGTCCTTAAAAGTCGGTTTTATTTTTTAAAAAAAAAAACAATGGGAAAATTTATAAGATACCTTCTTAAGAAATTACGAACGTTAAGAAGAAAAGATCTATTTTATTTAAAAACTTTTGTGATAAAGAACTAGTTAGAACTTTATACTATGAGCACTAGCGACAGTGTCGCCGAGCCCCAGCACAATCAATTCACGGGAATTACAGTATGGAATATAATTGAGTTCGGGTGGGACGTTTAAAATCATCTAATTGAAAAATTTGAGTTACCCAAAAATACCTCAGAATAATATTAAGGAAAAATAAAATGACAGTTCATTTCCACTTTACGTTGATTTAAAAATATTGCCGATTCAACATCTGTTTTGTATACAATGAGAGAAACTTCTTCATTAGAACTGGGAGTAATTGGGAACCAAAAATTTATTTTACTCAACCCGTAATGTACGAACAGCGTACAATAAGAATTGCAAAAGTGAACAAATGAAATGTTTTGCATTCTTTCCAATACCTGTGCTACTAAAAATTTTAAATCAAAATAACGAATTGGAGGCTATAATTTTAATAACTAATCTAAGTTAACCTTTTTTTCAGATTAAGTGTCCATGAAAAATTCAGAAAAAAATTATTGTGAATTAAACTTTGTAAATTCTTGATGGAATAAATTAATAATTAATACATTATAAATTATTATATATTATTATTAGTGTTAACATGCAGGTGTAATAAATATTAAAAATTGATACCACCCATCAGAACAATTATATCACTACAAAGAGCATAAAGACAACTATTTTGTGGTCCAATCGAAATTATTTATAATTTTATTAATAGTAAAAGAAAAAAAAAAAATTTGATTTTGCCATCGTTCAGTCATACAAGTAATCATTAACACTACGTTTTTGAGATCTGCAATCTGATTTCTTCTTCCGGTGTATAGCCAACACCAAAGTATAGTTTAACACCTAGTTTAATATATCCCAAATCAGCCCAAAGTGTTGCATAATAAACACTGTAATCAACCACTGTGGAGATTATGAAAAAATAGTACGATATTAAAAAGGAAATTTAAAAAAAATAATAAAAAAACGAAAAAAGTTAATATTATACTGTAATTATTAGTGTTCAATACTTATGGCGATGACATCAATGGTATCTACGCCTAGCACTGGTGGCCAACATTGTCGCTTTTTCACACAGTATCACATCATCGGTATAGACCTAATACACACCACAAACTTTTAAATAATTAGCCATCATTTAGTTTCCTCACAAAATTAATTATAAAATGGTTACATGTTACAATTTAATTATGCATAAAAATGGGTTTAACCAAAACGTAATGACTTAATAATAGTGGGGTATTCACAAACACGTTGTTTTAATCACTTAACAGGACATTTTGAAGGAAACACAAAAATCAATAATTTTTAATATACATAACAGTAGCAGGTGAACCATCTTTGCTTTGGTATTATTAAAAATTAGGAATCCAAACGAAAAAGAAGTTACGTTAACAATTAAATACTTGCTTTGAAATATCACCGCTTCGAGTAAAATTGTGTTATAACTGTTGTCTATCCATACAGTACAATTTTACCTTTTAAAAACACAATAGGGAGAGTGAAAAATCGCGTCTTTTGTGGTGTGTGTAAGGTATTCAATGTCACCTCGTGAAACCGATCACCCTTGTCCTATGTTGTTAGAAACTGTTGTTTGTCAAGACAATCAGCTGATACAATGGTGGGAACCAGTTGACCTGATAGTTGACTTTATTGTATAAGATCGAATGTTTTGAAAAATCATCAGTGTCGTGTTTCCATTGTAACCTTTTAGACATATTTTGTATATGCGAAGTCGCAATGAAATATCAAAATTATAGATACATATTAACCTTTGATTTATATCTATACATAGAATCATAACTGGTGATGAAAAATTAAGGAAAATAACCGATGTACATATGGATTTAAATATTGATATTGTTTTTAAGTAAAAAAGGGTGAAAGTGTAGCAAAACTTTAAAATGGGACTACTCTTCGAATATATTTCAAAAATGTAGTTATAACTTCAGTTCGCGAAAAAGAGCAAGCAAAACTAAGCAGAATAATGCGATAGGTGAATTTTTAAGCCGACTTCACAGACACTTTATTATTAGGCCTCTAAACGTTAGTAGTTGAATAATGAAAATGAAAAAAATTGCAATTGTTTAAAGGTAGATCTTTGTTTGTTTGTTGAACTGCAAAAATATATTTAGACACAAATATAGTACTGGAATGTAAGGGTTAGGTAGCTTCTGATTGACTATAATAACTATAATATCTATACATAAAGTTCAAATATAAGCTTAAATGCGTAAATCTGAGGAATAAAAAGTCCTATCATCAAGGGCATTAGAGTTAACTTTTTTCCTTTAATATTAATTCTAGAGGTAGGGATAATACAATGAAGTGAAATGAAATTATTGAAGCTGTCTGACAGTTTGAGTCAGTAATAAGAATAAGAAACTTAACAGGTTGCAAAAGTCCCATGTTGGGAACTAACTTATAGTGTAAATATATTATTAAAAATGTATACTCTGGGAATAATACAATTATTTTTTTTCCTAGTAAGCTAAATAATGATTAAGCGGTTTTGCAGAGTAGTTAGGTTTGATAAAAAATTTGAATGATTTAGTTTACTTAAAATTTAAGCCACTAACTAAATAGAGAGTAGTAGACTAAACTTTTACTGGTAATATTTAGTTACAGTAGGAGGATTACCTGACAAAAAACGGGACGGTAGGAACTCGGATGCTATGTATGGCAATTCGATAGCAACAGTGTAGCAACATAAATAGAAACATACTTGTAGGTAAAAAGTTTATAAGAGTGGTATGAATATTAGTAATTTAGAGTTTGTTGTATGCATGTAATAAGTGAATAATGTATCACAACACCATTGTTAAGTTATTTATCCGCCATTTTGTACGTTTCGAATGTCTCAGACTCAACAGGATAGCTGTCACATTGCAAACTCTAAGCGCTGAAGAAAGAGCGGAGCCTAAGAGTTTGTAATATAAATTATAAAAAGAATAAGGAGTTCCTGTACAACTGTAGCAGAATTTCCCATATTAAGGAATATTAATATTATTATTAGGACATAGAACATACATTTACACAATGGAATGATCAATTATTTTTATGTTATAACCGGGATTCACGGATCTGCTGTTTTGCATTACATTACTGACAATTTCAAAAAGACAATGATAATAGTGAATGTTTTTACGTATAAACGACAATGATTAAAAATAAACAATGCATTATTTCTTTTTAAATTTATTAAGTACTTTCTCTTTTCTCTGCTTAAACGCTAAGTTGCTTTGTTATAAAACAATAATCACAGAGAAAAATACTTTTTGTTTCCTAACTAAAAGACAAATCATTAAAAATATTGTGAACACAATGAAAACTGTGTTACGTAATTTTTTAATGTTTTCATGTAAAGTAAAAATACTATTTGTACTTTTGCTACATTAGTTTGACATAAAATTTACTAGTATTACCCAAGCTGTATTATCGTTTTTTAAATATCAAATATTTAAAATGGTTGAGTAGGGAATATACAGTACTTTGGCTGACTATGAAATTTAAAAATTAAGTAAAAAAGTTTCCAACTAGTATTACTTAAAAAATAGGTCCATCATGTTTTATGGAATAGTGTCCTAGAGAGGCAGGATCGTACTTAAACATGTCCAATTGAGTTTTTGTAGCGGTTCCGAGAAATCGTCCAGCGGCTCCTCTTTTTTTTATAGTTAATATCCGTATATCTTACAAACATTTTGGAGGGACTAGGGATGTTATTAATTTTAGTATTTTAGACAATATATCCAAGTATGTTCTCCTCCCTCAATTTTCAGCACATTTATATGCAAACGCCTTTTTTAAAGAAACATTTACTGCTATAGTTATTTTTAAAATATGTGTAATATTTTCTTATGTATACTTTTTTCGTACGTTGGAATAGGCTATCAATAAGGAAAGATTGAATTTTTTTATTAAAGTTATTATACAGGGCATTTTGAAACTATTACTACATAATTTAGGATATTATTTCACAGACTAAGAGCAGCCTAACTCTTACGGAAACTCATGATTTCTTTTTCTCTCTTTACTTTCGCTGTCAGTCTGTGTGATTTTATTATTAAAATATCCAAATATAACATACAACAACAAACGTCATCGAAATCTTAGTAAACTCTGTATGTAAAGGAATAAAGTTGAATGTGGAAGAAAATTTTGAAATTTATGAGTTTCAGTATTAATATTATTATGAGTCATAAGTATTATAAGTCATCAATATAATCATTCATAGTAACATATCGCAAAAACGAAATTTAGAAAGGTAAAGAGAATATATATATTGGGTTTTTTTCCATACTGGCATGTTGTTTTATTAAACGTAGAGCATAAATGGTATTGACTCATTAGATAGAATTAAAAGTCTTACAATGACATTAAAAGTCAATTCTATACCTAAAGAATATTAAATTACATACATTATTTAATAGAAATAAATTATTTTGTCGCTTTTGTCAAGTTGTTTTGTCATTTTATATGCAATTCTGAAAGCTGTTGGACTAATTATTTATAGTTAATAACCAAATATATAAACTAGATAGTTTTATTGAATTGCACATTACATAAATACGATAAAACAAAATATTAAAAATAAACCAGTTCTATCTATTATGCAATATTTTTTAAAACCAATGATAAGGTCCAGCAAGTACTCCAGGGTAAGAAGTCAATGAATATACAAACCAAATCACGTACAAAGCTTTCATTTTCAAACGGAGCAGTGACTATCTTAGTGCTGCTTCAGTGTTCTAGATTAAAGTGGAATGGTCCCCTCTCTCTTATCGATTGGCACTAACCAACAGTAACAGTTCACTGAGCTCATTAATATAGCCATTTAATTGCTTTCGTAAAAAAAATTGTTTTCTATTATTATTACGGTTTCAATATAAATATAATATTTAGTTTTTGAATAAGTATATGTTTTATAAATGTACTAGAATTAAAAAACCTGCTATAGCTGTTTAGTTTCCCTTTGTGATAATCGACGCTACTCCGTTATGTTAAAGATTTCATTTCAGTCAGTCTGTCTGACTGCTGCTAACACATCGTAATTGTGCATTAATTTTATATTTTATATGGAGAACACTGTGGTCAGAGATGGTGCATGTAATTTCGTGTTAATTGATACCTTTTAAATTTCAAACACAGAAACAAAACACCAATCCTGATCATCAGTTTTATTCTTAGGATATTTTTCAAATGATTTTACACAGTTTGTTTTCAAATATATTTAATCTGATAATTTTGGCTTTGCTATCATGTTTTCACCAAAAGGCTATTGTAATAATATTCAGAAGCCAAATCCCGTTATCCCAAAGCTACCATCCATTCATTGCAGTGCTGGTTTCATTTATGGAAAGCTTGATGCTAAATTTGTTAGTCAATGGGGTCAGGTAATATTTTTAAAACGAAATTTGTGCTGTACAGATTCAGGCATCTATCAAATTACCAGACGGACCGGCATATATCAAATATGTTTTGAGTCCCTCGCAGGAAAGAGCATTGCTTAACGTTATAAATATTATATAAAGTTCAAATGCAAAATCTGCTAACTTATATTGATGATATTTATTCGAATTACAATCTTAGAAGTAATAGTTTAGGCCTGTCGTAAACACTTGTCTGATATAGTTTTTCCGCCAAACATACAAATGTAAATGCAGTTGAAGTTTGTGAGATTCCTGGCATTTTTCTTGAAGTACCAACACACCTGGCTGGTATAGTAAGAATTGAACTTTAGTATTACATTTTCTCGGTAAAAGCGGATCGAGAGAATATGGAGAAATACACGGTAAAATAGTAGATCTATTAAGTAAGATTTCAATCTATATAATATAATGTATGGGACATTTTTAATAAGCACTCCATTTACATTTAGTTTTAGTGACTCATAATTTGGTCAAATTCGTAGGTATCTATACAAATTTGTATTTACTAATTTACTCAGACTTTTATAAGCTGTAAATAATAAATTTATTTAACTTTTCATCAGGATAAGAAATCTCACAAAAGATATTTTAAAATAATATTAAATAAAATATTAAGTATAAAGTGCATAAATTTTCCTCTAGAAGCAAAGAAGTACTATCACAAAATATAAAGTCAGTCAAGTTTAAGAGGTTGTCCCGGGTAGCTTAATTAAAACTGATAAAATGAGGAAATAGATAGCTGTATTTTAAATGTTTTTATCTGTCTGCCTGCACGATAATCTAAGAAACAAGTCGACCAATAGTAAAGAGATTATACCTTAATTTGTTTTATATGGGCAACATTGACCTCGATAATAGTAAATGTCTCTGTATGGTGATTTAGTTAGACGTTAGCATTAAAAACTTTAACCATGTTAAAAAATTTTAACTATTAGGTATTTACTTTCTTCTTTGTATGCTTGAACGGGAGTCCTAGAGATTTTAAAATAACTATGACATTTTATTTTTATTATAAATTCTATCTAATATTTATAGCTTATGATATATCATGATAGCAACAGGAAAGTTCAAAAATTATTACATTTATTAAAAGAGGCAGAAGTCAGTACGTGATTTTTAACATTTTATTTCGTTAAAGTATTTAGTAAAATACCAAATTTTCAAGCGTTTAAATAAATTACGCACACGAAAATGTGCATGAAACCTCAAAAAAGTTTACTTAGCGCGTAAAAGAATGAAGTTCAGGAAATTGGATATATTCTTAACGACCATCTAAAGACGTCTCAGCCATGTAATAAGAAGCCTGTACAGGCGTGTAATTTTCAGGTGAAAATTACCATAGTGTGTAATGATACGAATTAAAATATTAACAATGCAGATTCTTATCACCTGCACCTACACACACAGCCTCCCATAGGATTTTAATAACATTTTATTGAAACTATAAAATCACATGTACCAGGTAAAAAATAACAAGTTACAGCCCTACTGCAGTTTTGTTTCGCATAATGTTTTAAATTTATCAAATTTAAGAAAATTGAATATTGTTTAGGTATTGTTCTCTAGCCGACACTGTACAGCTCGTGTAAGCCCAAAACTAATTGTCTCAAAGTTACGAGTGCTAACTGGTCTGTAGTAGTAACATAGAGGGACTTCCAGGTTTTTTTTGTTTAATATCTCAGGCTCCAGTTAGCAGTCACGTACTTTTACTCAGTGTAGTAAAGGGTCTAGCTCGTCAGTTGTTTCCGGGATAATATTTGCAACTTGGTAGATATATTTTAGTTAACAAATTTGGTACTATACAGAGTATAAGTTTAATTTTCGTATTAAGTATTTATTTAAAAATACAACGTTTTAATAATTATTCTAAAAATATAATCTGCTTTAAATATACATTTAAACTATGAATTCTACTACATCAGAATTGAAGGGGTAGAGGGAAAAAGGGGCCAAGTCACTACTTTTCACAATTGTATTTGTTGCTGGATTGTGGTAGCCATGGCTGAGTACTTCATATTAATATAAAGTTTTGTGAGAAAAACGAGTCTAGTCACTAATAAATAATAGATCGAAAATACAGCCCTAGCGGGAAGAAGGGGTCAAGTGTCGAGCGTCCTGGGGAAGGAGTCAAGTCAGTGACTAAACGCACGCTTACTTCCATACAACACGAAGTAAAAACTCGTTGTAAGGCTACAGAGTCTTCTTAAAATACAATAGAATTATTACTTAACATTATTTAACATTCGTACATTTATTTTATTGATTTCAATAATTATTTTACTGGTGTTTTGTATAACCACAGTAGCTGTTATGACAATGCTGTAGGCCTACGTTTGACATGAGTGTCAGTGTTTTGTTTGTTTGGTAGAGAGGTTAGTTAAGGCTATAACGTGTTAACTGTTTAAAGTGTAAATTGAGTTAGTGTTGCCTTATAATATTATTACTGTACTTCTAATTAAAAATGAATGACTGTGATACAGAAGAAAGTGACAGTGGTGGAGTTTTTGTTCAAAGTTTGTCGAAAAAAAAGGATTCGGAAGAATGCGAGATGTAGCTAAGAAAATCAGGGTACAGAGTCACGAATAAGGATCCGATTTCAAATGCAAGAAAAAATGCTTTGATAAAATACCTTTCGAGGTGACAGATAGTATAATCAACAGATTTAACTTGTTAGAAAACATAAATGAGCAGAATTCTTACTTATGTGGCCTGATATCTATCTTACCAGTCCAAAAGCGTAGGCCTAGGGTAGGTATTGAAAACGCCAAGTTAAAAGATGTGTCATGTAAATATAAAGTAAGAGGTGTATTGGAAGGAGTGACTACCGAATTTGATGTTTGCAGAAAAGCTTTTTCTGCAATTCATGGGGTTTCAAAGAAAAAAGTTGAGTACTTGATTAACTCATTAAAAATGAGTGGCATGTCTCCTAAAGACCAGCGAGGCAAACACTTGAACAGAAACCATAAGCTATCTGAAGAAAAAATTCGGCTCATAAAAGAACATATAGAATCATTCAATGGCCGTGGAGCTCATTATTGTATTAAGGACTCTAAAAAAAAATATTTGCCAGAAGACCTCAATGTATCAAAAATGTTCAAGATTTTTAAAGTGGCTAACCCAAATGTTGGGCTTTCTATTGACTCATACAGAAAAAATTTCATTACATGTTACAATATTTCCTTCGGCTATGCTAGAGCAGACACCTGCAGTTTCTGTGATCAAATGAATGTTAAAAAACAATCGTTGGAAAATGACTTAAAAAATTCTGCGACTGAAGATGAAAAGAAAGAAGTTGAAATCAAAATAAGGGCAGCAGATACTGAGTTAAAACTGCATAAGTTGAAAGCGGAAAAGTTTTATGACTTAAAGCGTAAAGCAAGACTAGCTGCCAAAAAGACCGATTCTTTTGAAGCAATATCTATAGATTTTGGGAAAAATTTATGTGTACCCAATGTGACAACCAATGATGTCTACTACAAAAGAACGTTATCATTGTTCTGTTTTAACGTGCACACTTTAAGTAACAGTAAAAGTGTGTTTTACCTATACCCTGAATCAGAGGGTAAAAAGGTCAGTGATGATGTTACCCAGATGCTATTCCACTTTTTAAATACTCACTTACCACAAAGTGTTGAAAAACCCGCACATCTTCGCCGACTCGTGCGGAGGACAAAATAAAAATACAACATATTTCGTTTTCCCTTTATTACATGGTGTATTGTGCAAAAGAGGTTTAAGTCAGTACAGGTAACTTTCCCCATCAGGGACACTCGTATATGGAAAATGATAAAAACATGGCTCTAATAAAGCCAAATTTTAGAGCTGAACTGCCTTATGAGTGGGCCCCGCACATACGAGATTGCAGACAAAGACCATCTCCATTCATCGTTGAAGAAATAGATCACAGATTTTTTGGGGGAAGTGGAGTGCACATCTTAACCTGACCTATGCAAAGAAGCTTACCATCAAAATAAGACCATTGAGAGAAATTAAATTTACACAAACAACAGAAAGGCGTATGTACTACAGAAATACTTTTTGTGGAGCTTGCGAAAAAACTGTCATTACTTTACCAGAGAGAAGAAGATTTACAGTCGAACCTAATTCTCTCCCTGATTCATCTTATGAAGGTAAGCTTCGATTTAACATTATTGGTGGAGAAACTAAAATTTTTAATATTATTTTAGTAAACGCTGTAATAAAGGAAATACTTTTAGTCTCTCTAACAATAAGTTTAGGGGTTATTATATTAATTTCAAAGTTCTGAACTAATCTTTTTTAAAAAATTGAACCAGCTGCAATTACTTTTCTTTTTTTCTTTTAGAACCACTGCCTGTATCAAACGAAAAATATAAGGATCTAGGAGAACTGGTAAAATACTGCTCCAACATTGCTGCTGAAAGATTTTCTGTAACCTTAAGCACAGTGATGATCTCAAAAACAAAGAAGAAGTAACTTCAACCATTGGAAAGAATCTTTCGAAAA
>NW_025788577.1:0-10850 GCF_021130785.1 Homalodisca vitripennis
AAGGGAACAAGTGATGGAGGTGTTCCTTTTTTGCAGTAAACGTCAATTGTCTGTCTCCAGACTGATTCTTTTTCTTCTTACTCAGCTGACCGCTTCAACCAATAAACAGCCTAGAGTTGCAGCAGTGAATCATATTATTTTCACTTCTGTGTTTGGTTTGTACTTCATCTAGTATTGAGGTTATGGATATTTCTTTGGCCTCATCATACTATTACAAACAATGAGTTCAGATGAAGATATTGGTGAAAATAGAAAACGAAGAAAAAGAATTGTTAATGAAGATTGTTATAGAAGGAATGTTGTTAATAAGGCGAAAATAAAGGACACAGAACACATCAACTGGGCTGGGAGATTGGTTCTAGCTAAACACCCAGGTTCTACCACTTGTGGGCAAGTCAAAAGCAGTACTTGGTTAGGCCTAATTATTTGAATCTTAATATTTTGCCACAGGGCTAGTGTAAAGCATTTTAATTTTTTCAGAAATGTTATGGTTTGAAGAAGAAAATTACTTTGACCTAGATAAGGGCTAAAACAGGCCTATAATTTAAATGTAATACATTAAATGTTGAGAAAGTGAGCATTGTTACCTGTGGTTGATAGGTTTGATAGTTATAAAATGTGTGAGTAATCTCATCAACCCTTACTTAAGCTAACTGGGTTTTAATAACAAATAACTTAATGTAAACACGTGTAACTCATCTGAATTATCTTAGATCTTCATCTTTATTAGGTCTATACAATTCAAACTAAATTTTATGTTTTTTTCAGATGCAAGCAAGATTGTCTAAGAAATTTCTCTGAAGATGACATGTTGGGAGAGTTTACTAAGTTCCACAACTTGTAAACTAAAAATGAACAAGATACCTACCTTCAGTCTTTAATGGAATAAATAATAATAAATAAATAAAAAATGCCTTTTTTATTACAAAGCGATACTCAGTTTTACACTGTTTTTCAGTACAAACTACAAAGTCAAGTACAATAAGAATTATGTCCTAAGCTAATTAAATAGATAACCTTATACTGAACAATAACTTAACATGCACATAGAAACATAATTACAAAAAAAAAAAAAAAAAAAAAAAAAAAAAAAAAGAAAAACATGAATTTTACAAGATCCACGAGAAAGAGCTCCTTTTACGTCGTTTTTTTAAAACTGGTTAACTGAGTTTAAAGCTTTGGACTGTTACCGGGGAGACCATTGAATACAAATCTTCGGACCGAAGTACGAAAATCCTCTCCCTCCCTACTTCAAATGCCTCACCCTAGGCAGGGTTGGAGTGGTCCTGTTTATGTCGAGTTGCACGCCTGAGGACTCATCCCGGTGTAAAGCGAGCTTTTCGCAGAGGTACTCCGGTTTCTTTGAGCTTCAGAGTTTTGTGTAATCATGCAGCGACGGTGAGTATCCCAGCACACGTCGTCCTCCCATGGGGAGCATGTTAAGTAGCAGTTCTGAAAGGGGTCACGTGATCACGACGCTTCAGTTGGAAAATGGGAAGCGGATTGCAGTTGGTTGATGTTTTGCATCTTTTGTATTTCTAGTGACATTTTCCCTTGAGAAATTACTTATTGACCTGTATGCAGGATAGCAGTACTGAAAATACTGACAAAACCAACGACTGGACATGAGACGAAGTTTTTGGTAGGCCTCTAGGTAAAAGATCTCTGAACCTAATATAAACCTCTCTTAAACGACCAAGACGGCTCGTTGAATGGGCCGTAAGTGGACAATGATGGGTAAAGGTTGAGCTCACTGTTCTAGCACAACACCCCAGGGTCTTTACAGTGTTACTTTACAGCCAGGCTTTCTCCGTTTAAGCCTGACAAAACTAAAACCTTGCGGTTCATCCATCAATGTCCAGTTAAACAGGTTTGTCTCCAAATGGTGCCACATGCAGGGAGACATTACCACTTGCCTACGTTCAGCTTCAACCCATGTTTTTTCGCTGACCCATTACGGAGATTTGCTGAAGGTCAGTGTTTATGTTGTTGACAGGCTAAATATATCCTGCTGGGTTCGTAAGCCAAGTGCCAGGTTGACAGTCATCTGCATATAAAATGAGCCGCGTTGCAGCTTTGTTATTACTGCTCTGTCATATCGGAAGTGTACAGATGTGAAGAGGGAAGTGGACCCAGGACAGGATCCTTGCTGAGGGACACCCTCGCTGCTCTTGATGAGAGTGGCGAAGAGAAGTGTCCACTTCCCAGCCTTAAGTGGACTTGTTTGCCCTACTACCAAGTATGATTTGACCCATTCTCACAGATATTATCGTCGGAGAGCCCATATAGCACATTTGTTTGTGCCAGCATCATCTCATGGTTGATTCGAGGTCAAAGGCACTGGAGTATAGTCTAGAAGTTATACAAGTGAGTTTTGCAGTCTCACGATCTTTGGGCTTGAAAACATGTCACTGAATCAAATTTTGTCAGCGCTGAACCAGGGTACTGTAGTTCTTTTGCGAAAACCCTGACTGCAATTTTAGGAAAGGGATAAGCTAACTTATTATCTGCACATGCTATTCAGATTCATTTGAGCGATATACTATTTTTTAAACTAAACACCATTTGACATTGCTGGCTAAGGATTAGAAATTGGCCTCAAGTGTTGTACAGATTCTTTTGTAGGTCACATACTTAAATTATTGGTTTCTAGTGGGCCCAGATGTTTGGTTATTTTTTGGGCAATGGTTTTGAAATAACACTAAATTTCCAAGCATTGGAGGAAAAAAAAGTACCTGATCTTAAAAAGCTTTCATTCAATAAAGATGGTGTGATTGCTTTTAATTGCATTATGGGGCTAAGACAAGCTTTTACTCATTTGGATGGAGATCTTCGTCCGGTTCCGAGTAGCGTGAGATATTTATTGCGTCAATAAGCCCCCACTCTGACTGTTACTCATCGGGTATATTAGTCTTGAATTTTAAATGTTTCTCCATTACCCCTTCTATTAGCTTCCAAGAAAATCTAACTAAATCCTTATCTACCTCCAACCCTGAGCCCATGCTCATAACAAAATTATTTATTCGAATTTCATTAACCTATAAGCTCGTTTTGGAAGAGTTTTATTTCGTTTTATCAGGGAACAATATCACACTTTCGAATAGGCCATACTCCAGAATTCCTTAGGAATAGACTTATTAGAACAAAGTTAGAGGTTATCTAGAGAATATAGTCTTTTTTTAGCTTTCCAAATTAACTGGTTTAACCTGTTTTCTAACAATTTCTGTAATCGTATTCTCAGTCACTTCTCTGTCTGGTTCTCCAATATTGATTTCCTAAGTTTATTCTTAGTCTTAAGTGAGTTCTTTGCAGTTTTGATCCAACTTACTCCAAGGGGCTTTCTTCTTTGTTACCCGTTTGGCATGCACAAATACTGGTTGCATGTCTCATACAAATATTTTCTTAAAATATTTACTAGTAATAAAACTGCTCAATTTCATCTCACTCCTTCCATTGCCCTTGAGCAATATTCACCAATTAAAACATTTGAAGTAGTTTCTACTGCCTTTTCGGGAGGTCAAAATTTTGGAGTTAATCTCGACGTATAGTGATCAGTTTTGAGCTTGGCCTGTACTTTAGGCACAAAAATCTCACAAAAAAAACAAGTTTTGTGATCTGTCATAAACCTGCCCTACGATGATCTTTAATGCGTTGCAGGGTTTTGGTCTACTACACCGTGTTCTCTTCTGGACTTCGAGTCGACTTGTCACACGGATTAATATGGTCGATTAATGCTGGTTGAAGTCCTCTGTAACTCTTTGTAGGCTCGTTAACCATCTGAAACTGCAATTTGACGTCCTTCAGGAGACGGCGGAGATACTTTGCATCGTTGTTGTGGCAGAGGAGAAGGTCAATGTTTGTGTCTCCTAAATAAATCACAGTGTTGACTTGTACTGCCAGTTCACACAAACAAGCGAGTGAAATAGTTCTCTCAAGTGCTGGTGGAGGATCTCTACATATAAGAAGGTCTGTTACACTTTCACAAAGCCCAACCCGCACTCCTTTTCCACTTTAGAATTACACAGATGTGTTCTACTCCAGGATTTTATGTCTTCAGAACAAGAAATGTTGCTCAAAATGAAATGCTTCCTTGATTGTAAAGAGCACTCCTCCACCCATCTGGTGCCTGTCAAGAACTTGGTTGAAGTGACACACGATCGCTTCGTCAACAAGGACATAATCCTGGTTTATACCATACACTTTGAAGATGAATGGATATATGACGGTGCCTAGGTTTGTAGCCAAGTTTCTGACACACAAAAAAACGTCAAAGTCAAAAATCGCTCAATAAAGAACTCAATATATTATCAAACCCTGGTAGGTGGGTTCAGGGATCGGCATGTTCAAATGAAGGAAACCTTGAGACGTCACGACTTTGTTGTTCACCCCCCCGCGCTTGCTAGTTTCCCTGCTCAGGAGGAATTACCAGCTGTTTGTTGGGACATCTGCTGGCTCTGAGCAAGGAGGAGGTGAATACCAAAGCTGCAGCCATGCCGACAATCAACAGAACAGAGAGCCCAAAAAAAAAAAAAACGTGCTAACGGCTCCTCCTGTTAAAAATGTACGCTAACTCGAAGAAGAGGTTCTCGGTTTACTGACGCTGACATGTTGGCCTCCACAAAGTGTGACATCATACAAGTTGTTGCATCATTCAAACTCGACTAGCGAGTTGAAATCGAAAACAATCGCTTTTGTTATGGTGATTACATCACGCCTAGTTCAAAAAACATCTGTTAAACAATATTTTTGTGTTTTGAAAATGGGTTTTTAGCAGTGGAAGCGGAGGTCCAGCAATATGATGAAGGGCCTCGCGTTTTACCCGTGTCCCTCCATTGTAGCCCGGCATGCCCCCGGTTAACCTCGTCTCAAATTTATTAGCTCCTACAATGAAACATATATATTACATCTAAATCTAAGTCTATTCTAGATCTTAACTAGTTGGTTCTTAATATCTCTAAGGCTATTTCCACCTGGACAAACATTCTAGATGTGCACGCTCTTACAAACAGCTTCAAAAAGAAGAAAGTGTCTTAAGGGTGGAGTCACCAATACGAAGCACTTTTTTTAAAGTACTTTCTGGTATGGTGAGAGACCGCAAGGAGGATCCAGAGGTGTCCAGGATGAGGTAGGTGGGGGGCTGTTGCCTGAGGGGTTGGGATTGATGGCGGGGGTGGGGGGGAGCTGTCCACACTTGGTAAGAACAGAGTAGCATCCGGTAGCAGCTGATGTAGGCAGTTTACAGCCAGTACAAACGGTTTCTCATCATCTTCCACAATAGGCTCGTTCCGACACTTTGTATCTCAATGCCGTTTCAGTTCCAACCGCATACTCTTCTAATTTTCAGCTTCTACGACCTTCGATTGGTTAGTAAGAAGACACTATGCCGCCTCTACCCGGAGGAGAAGAACTTTGATTCTCTGTTGGTGCTCCAGCTATTATATTTTGCAAAGTGTTCGAACAGTCCCCATGTCGATCCGATTTGTTCCTTAAGTTTGTACATTTTCCCTTCTTACATTGAGCAACCTGACAAAATTAAGCTGGACGAACTTCATCTTCTTGTTTGCTTGTCGAATAGTTCGCAGGCTATTCATAAGGATATTCCTATTAAAAACCTTTTTTGTTTGAGTGTCTGTGGCATCGATTTTTCGGCTGCAACCAAAATCCAGAGCGAAACATCTTTCGAAATGTTCAACGGTTTGAGGTCTTCGTTGGAATTTTGTTGGTTATCGTTATTAAGTTATAGAGAGGAGGGAGGAAACATGAGGGATTAGGTTATCCTATTGCGTTATATCATCGCCAAATGTTGCCCTAATCAGACCTAAGCTCATTAAAAAATAAAAGCTGTCAAATCTATTTACATCCTGATGTAAATAAATGCAAGACCTTCAATTCCCTTTTAAACAACTCATTTGAATCTTGTAATTCGTACCATTTGTTTAAAATAAAGAGAAAGGATAACTGTGTTTCCTTTAAATCTATTAATAAATATATAAATTTCTCGTATAACTAAAAATAGAGTAAAAACAAACAAATATCTATCAAATATAACTTAAAATATTACACTTCTTTATTACATAAAACACAGTTAAATATATTATTTTTACACAAAGATAGAATTAATATAAATACTTAGTCAACACACAAATTACCAAACACAATTAAATATCTAAAAGTACGGAATAGGAACAATAACAGTGTTAAGGCATTTTCTAAAATTAACGAAAATCTCGTAATAAAAAAAAGAGTAAAATCAAATATCTATATCTATAAACATAAGTAAAATTATTAACACTCTTACATACTAATATACGTTAAATTAATATTATTTTTTTTAACTCAAAGATAAAATTAATATTACGAATACTTAAGGGTCAACCACACCTAATTCAACACCAAATTAATTAAATGGTCGTGCAATTGCTAAGATTAATAAAAAATAAAATTATAAAAATCAATGGATTCCTGCTGCTCGTCAAAAAAAATGTCTGACCTCACACTAATTATGATATTATTCACAACAACGGCAATGAACACCTTTCAAAAATGTCACTGGCAAAAGTTCACAGAACGCAGCACAAGAGAAACTAGAAGTATGTGGAAATAATTGAAGGCGCTGCAATTAAAATCCGATCCGTATGGAGGGGCCGTGCAGCGGGTCTGGCCTGGTGAATCGGGAAATGTTAGTCCTGAACAGCCTGCAGTTGGCAAGCGGCGCAGCAGAGATGTGTGCATAGGCCAGTTTTCTGTTATCAATGTCCGACTGACAAGGCCTTCCTAACTTTGAATTTAGTTACGTGACTTGACATTAACTACTTACAATGCAGTTTTCATGAGTATGATTGATATAAAAGTCAACTGATCATTACTAATAAAAGACTTATATCGGCCACACTGTTATAAGTTAGTTTTTGTTACTTAACGAAATATAAGTAATAAACTGCAACAGTTAAAATGAAATCAACTTATAAACACGGCAATGCCCAGGCTTGCCATGGACTGACAATGTCATGCCACCCATTCAGAGGCAGCGTCAGGGGCAAGTAGATCACAACAAATTGAAGGATCTTACTGTAAGCTTACCATGTTTCTGTTAATAGTACACGCAAATCAAGGTTTGCAAAAAGGGTTTTATGGAAACCTATTGTTTGTTTCTGCTAAACAATGCTATCGACTTAAAGTCATTTCATTGCAAACAACCACCACACCTGTGGATAAACCGAGGTAAAAGTCCTCCTGCAATGCAATACCAAGGCTCTTAATTTGGTTAAAGTAGAGAGAACAATATCGAAAGGTATCCCACCAAAGTGTCCTCATTATAACTGGGAGTCCAGAAAAAGCGGTATTGGCCAGCCAAACCTGAATGTTGATTTTTGAATGTATAAAAGCTTTCATGGGAAAAAGAAAAAAAAACCTTTTAATAATTTTTAGCTGAAACACTGCAAAACGTAAGGCGTTTGGAGATAACTGAGCGCAGTGTCAGAATAAAAATAATTCGCTTGAAACACGATTCTGTATGGCCCTCTGCGAAATAAAACGTTTCAACAAAATAATTACTTAACTTTCCAACACCGAGGACATTCATTTCATGCCAGCTGAGAAGACAAGGTATTATATCCCCTTCCAGAAAGTAAGTTCAGTTAATAAAAACCTGGCAGTAAAATAAAAAAAAAAACTAATTTGAAGTCGTGGAGGTTAAATCAGAAGACATTTATACAGAATTTAAAAATGGTATGGGTGGCCAGCTTTTTATAAAAAAAAAACGTGTGTGAGTAATGATTCGTATGGAAAAGATGTCCCAAAGGATAAAAAAAGACGACTTGAAACTTTGCTATCTCGAAGTATCACCAGCTGCGCTTCACTTCAGAAAACCCAACTGAAGCAACTTGCTGCTGACCCTAATAGCCGGGATTGTGGTAGACACGTTCAGACATAGGAACACCAACACAGACATGACTCTTGCCTGACAAAAAGGCGTACATTTCAAAAGTGCCTATTAAAGATGTCAAGATGCCGGGACATAAAAAAAAGCAATAGCAATACTACCCTTCAGAAGACAAAATGGATTTCTGAGGACGAAATTGATTCCCTTGTCCAGTCACAAACACTCATGAAATGCTGTTGATGACTAGAAAACATAAACTTGTTTTTTCATTTTTATTGATGTCTTTTTTTTTTTTTCTTGAGCCATAAAATGTAAATAAAAGTTTTTATCCAAAAACTGTGGGTGTTTTTGTACCTGTTTTTGTTAGTTAACACATGCAAAAAGGGAACATCACACAGAAAAAAAAAGACCCTATAGATTAAACACGTCAATAACAAAATCATCAAAACAAAAATCAATATTATATGTAAGTGAGACAATTTACTATAACATATAATTTTATAGCATTTTTCCTTTTTTTATTAGCCTTTGTTAGACTGTTTTTTTGATCGTCCATGAAAGTAATTGGGTTTTGTGGATATGTTCCCCTATTTTTGGCGGTTAGCGGTTCATTTGCGATTAAAAGATTGGTTCACCTATAATTTTGCATTCGAGGAAAATTGAATGCTCCGAAATTGTGTAATGGCACGTAGACTGGTCATAAAAAAAAAATCATGGCCAAACATTCTTGAAGCCACTATTTTGAGGCGGAAAATTTCAAGGTGAAGTTGTAAGCCTACCTTATACCACGGATCCCAATAATTCCTTCAGATTTCGCCTATACCATTCAAACGTATTGCAATTTCCCAATCCGCTTGGCATTTCCTATCACTATTAATGTCACAAGGTCAAACAATGACAATTCGTTTTCGCGTGGCTTTAGAATTTAGAAAATCCACGCTTTTCTCACGGCCAGTTATACGTTGCGCGTTCCAAAAAGGGGTCGGAAACACCATCCCAATTTGTTTGTGTATTACTCCTGAAGGAATTAACAGAAAAATATTGTACATTCAATGGCATTACGATAAAAGTAAGTTGTAAATTGAAAAAATATACCTGTTATAAAATAGTTTCCTTTCAACTTTATTTTCCCTTCAGTTTAAATAAGTTTAAGTTTTCGTTTAAAACATCCTCTACATTTTTATTTAATGTCATGTTATACTCACACACTATCGGTTTTTGTGTCGAAGTGTGGATTAAAATGTATCATGTAATGAAGTTAGACTATTGTAAAAAAATAACTTTTTTAATAGACAATTTTATTATGAAAACAGCCCAGATTGTTAAGTTTAAAATTTTTGAATTAAAGACGTGTGGTAAAAGACAACGTCTGTCGGGTCTGCTAGTTGGGTTTAATATAATAAACAGACCAATTATAAAAAATATGTTAAAATAAATAAGTAAATGAAATCGTTCATTCATAAGAAAAGTGTCACAACTAAAAATTTTAATGCAAGACCTTTTTACTGCAAAAACGTCAGAAGTCTAATTCTCTTCTTGATTCCGCCAGGAAAGCACTAGTGTCAACTTTTCTTCTAGACCATATTATAGGTATATGTTGTAACAGGAAGAATGCCACACATCTCGAGTAGTGACTGAGCTGTTTCAGAGTAAGGTGCTAACAACTTATTTTCAGCAAAAAGTGACATATTTTTGAGTAGTAACAATTATTGCAGGAAAATAAGGCGGGAGTTTGTTAAATTTTCATATCACTTGAAAACTGACAACATTTTTGAGAGTTCGTGTCGCTTATTGCTTGGAATACATAATAAGAAAATCTCATTGTTGATCCACGAACAATGCAACGTATTTTGAGTTTGTGACAGTTAAGTAAGTATAAATAACCTACAAAAAATGTCGTGTTGTGACTTTTTTAACTTTTAATTATTTTTAAGTAGTGCCAATTTTCTAGGAAAGTTTTTTTATTAGTTTTTTGCTGACTTGGGTACGTTTAGATTAACATCAATGAATAATAGAAACTTTCACTAATTTTAAAGTTGGCTAAAGAATTCTTCCTAAATGAAAACCTCGTTTCTAGTATAATCACTCCAAATTTGCACAATAAGTGGATAGTGGTTAGAGAAGAAAGTAGCTGAAACTGATAGCTAACCGTTTATCAAGCACAGTTTACAGTACAACCTGAACAGTCTGCTGAACCGCCGCTACTGAATATCAAAACTGGTAATCAAGATGGTTACATGCCATACCAAAAATCACAAATTTTATAACGGTATTAGGGCTATGGGTTTCCAAGACACAAAAACGGAGGCTTAGAATTAAAGAGAGCAAACTCATGTTCCCAAGTAAAGATAGGCCAAGAGTACCGTTCGTTAACTTTCAAATTTTGGGGAATAATAAACGGCCTAAAAGAAATCAAAGAAGTAAAGCAATATTTGCTGTACCTCAGAACCAGATGAACTAAGTCCAAAAATTGTGATTTTCGGGGTTTCTTGATTGTTTTGCGTGTAAAATTTAATTCTACATACATCGAACCATAATAACGTAAGTCCCCTAAAAATTTATAACTTTTCAAATTAGCCAAGGTATATAAGAGCGTAAGTCCTATACCCATAATCAGAGGCCCAGACAAACGTAACATCCATTTGCTAACATTATGACTCTGAAGTTTTGCTTGAAACCTGTAAAACGTAAAAAAGCCCCACACACCAACCGGACCAGACTTCAGACCAGACCGTCTGTGTCTGGTGTCAGGCACTTGTGTCCGTATCGGTGTGTGGGGCTGTCTGCGGACCGATTTTTCTCGGACCAGACCTGTCTGCGTGTCCTGATGGTTAACCCCTTCGACCACCGACGGTCTGAGGTTCCCCCCACCACTATTTTTTGTCCGGTCTGTTGGGGGGGGTAGTGGTGTAGTCGCTGTCCCTGTCGTCGATCGCCGACCGTCGCGACAGTCTTCATCCACTTTTGC
>NW_025788578.1:0-8798 GCF_021130785.1 Homalodisca vitripennis
ATTATGCCGCAATCCTCTAAAACCATTGTAAACCCCTAATATTACCCCCCCATTTCCTGAGATGTAACCTCCTGTACATTCAACCCCCTGATGTGTTAACCCCCCCCCCCCTGGGTAACAACAACATTAAACCCCCCCTTTAAACCCCCCAGGGAATTTTCCTGCCATGACCTCGATGACCGAAATCTTTACCGAGTCACCCAAATCTTCTTAACCCCCCCCCAGGGACCCCCCTGGGAATGGATCCTGGTCATATGACCAATTAACCCCCTGGAGGAGAAGACTTATTATCCCCGGTTATTTAACGTTAAAACCCCCCCTGGGGAATTTGTTCATATGACCAACAATATCCTGACGAAATTATACCCCCTGTTTGTCCTTAACCTCCTTTAACATTAAATCACCCACCCAGGGAATTTCTCGCCCTTGAACCTAGATAGTCTCCTTGTGTGTATTGATTATTAAACCCCCATTCGACTTATAATGCTGCCTTGAGGTCCGGTTTTTATTATGTTTTTATACTAAACAATTCACGATAGCTGACCCGTGCAGACTTTTCTCCCGAGCTCATTTCCTGGCTAAACCCTAGGTCGTAGATCAGATCTGAGTCACAATCGAAAGAGAAAATTAAATTTTTCGAAGCACAAAAGGTCCAGATCACTTAGTATTCTCGAATACTAACGGTTTATCTAAATATATATACAAACCGCTATGTGTAACAGACTGAACTGACTGCACGACTCACTCACTCATTCACGTCTTATACTGAAGTTCTAACCTACTTGCCAGATGAGTTCAGAGACTTGAAATTTAGGTACAACAGATAGCTTTTCCAACGTGTAACCACCAGAAAAAATCCCGAAAAGTGGAGAATTTTTCATTTTCCAACCCCCTCAAAAAAATTCCCAACAAAATCGCGCAATTCTTCGACGCCATTCTTCACCCCTGCAAGCATTTTTTGTAAGCCCGATAGCGGGCGCGAACCGTTGGAGCATAGCTCGGAATCTGAACTGAGGGAAAATTCATGGTCATAAAGGAACTGTGAACATACAACCAAAAGTCTGTCTAATGACCCTTTGATTGCCTCTAATCTTCCATGGTTAAGCGGACCAAAACGCACGAACATTTGAAAGTTCCAGAGATTTTTTTCGATATAAAATAATGTTTCAAGCCCGATAGCGGGCCCGTAAGAACCGTTGGTCGTTTGTTAGCTCAAATCTGATTGGACCCAATCCAATCTAGCAAATTGCCGCGATGTCTACAGAAAAGGTCCAGTTAAATCTTTTGCCCTAACTCGATTGGTTTGGCCGAAAAACGTTGGGGTTGATGATTATGTACAATTTTGTATGTAACTTTTACGCGAAACTTTTGTTTTTGGGGTCGATAGCAGGCGGAAACCATATGTCGGAGGTCAAAATTAAGACTACGACGTTTTGTTTCATTTAGGAAAATAAGATGACCTAACAAAAAAGAGGTCCAGTGACTTTTTACTCTATAATTTTCCCTTAGTTTGACCGCAAAACGCGATTAAGTGAAAATATTGGACAACATATTTCACGCCTAAAAATTTACACTCCGGGCTTTGATAGCGGTCCTAATTCGGTTGCCTCTCTTCTTGATAGCGGTCTACTTCTCTCTAATAACCGTTTCGTAACTCAAAACAAATTTTAAACTTAAACGGGTATTTAGGAAATATCACGGCGTGTGATCTACAGAAAAGGTTCCAGTGACTTCCGGGTGAGTTTGGGCTGCACGTTAGCTAAGCGTCAATAGTAGAATAGGGACAGAGTAATATTTATTGATGTTTCCACAGACACAAATCACCCTCTAAAAAAGGGACCAAGTGTTTGTCCAATCCAACAAAAGTGTGTCCATTAACCCCGGCGGTAATATTAACCCCCCCCCCCGTGGATTTCCTGGTATGACCTGATAACCTCTCTTGTACATTTCAACCCCCTGATGTGTTAACACCCCCTGGTAACATTAAACCCCCCCAGGGAATTTTCCTGCCATGACCTCATGTCCGGAATTTTTAATTACCAGTCACTCCAAATCTCGTTAACCCCCCCCCCTGGGGGAAGATCCTGGTAGTGACCAGATAACCCCCTGGAGACTTATCCCCCCGTTAACGTTAACCCCCCCTGGGAATTTGTTCATATGACCAGACAATATCCTGACGAAATTAAACCCCCCTTCTTGGTCTTAACCTCCTTAACATTAATCACACTCCACCCGAGGGAATTTTCCGCCTTGACTAGATAGTCTCCTGGTTATATTAAACCCCCTGTTCGACTTAAAATAACCTTGCCTTGAGTTCGGTTTTTTTATTATGTTTATATCTATAACAATTCAAGATCAGTCTGACCCGTGCAGACTGTTTCTCCTCCCGAGCTCATTTCTGGCTAAACCATTAGGATCCGTAGATCAGTATCTGAGGGCACAATCGAAAGACTAAAATTAAATTTTCCCTATCAAGAAAGGGTCCAGGTCACTTTTTCTCGTAATCTCTAATCGGTTTATCCTAATATATATACTCAACCGCATGTTGTAACTGACTGACTGACTGACTCAACTCACTCATCACGTATACTAATTCTTAACCTACTTCCAGATGCAGTTAGAGACTTGAAATTTGGTACATCAAATGAGCTTTTCCACGTGTAACCACCAGGAGAAAATCCCGAAAAGTGAGAATTTTTCATTTTTTCAACCCCTCAAAAAATAATTCCCAAAAATATTCGTTCGCATTCTTCACCCTGCAGGCATTTTTTGTAAGGCACCGATAGCGGGCGAACCCGTTGGAGCTAGCTCGGATCCTGAAACGGAAAATTCATGGTCAGGAAGGAAGTGAACAACAAAAGAGGTCTTCAAATGACTTTTTTGCCTCTATCTTGCCATGGTTTACAAGCGACAAAACGGCTCGAACATTTGATAATTTCCAGAAGATTTTTTCGATAAAAATAATGTTTTCAAGCCCGATAGCGGCCCGAACCGTTTGGTCGTAGCCCTACAAATCTATTTGACCCATCAAATTAGTCGCAAATGTGCGGCGATCTACAGAAAAGGTCCAGGTATAATCTTTGAGCCCCTATTCTCGATTGGTTTGGCCGAGAAAACGTGAATTAATGTACATTTTTGTTGTAACTTTTTTTAACGCGAAACTTTTGTTTTTGGTCTCGATAGGCGGCAGTAACCATTGGTCGGAAGGTCAAAATAAGACTGAACGTTTTATTTAGGAAATAAGATGACCTACAAAGAAAGGTTCAGTGACTTGTTACTATAATTCCCTTAGTTGAACCGCAAAACGCCGAATTAAGTGAAAATATATGGGACCATTTCGGCCTAAAAATTTACATTCCCGCTTGATAGCGGCTAAAACGGTTGGGTCGTCGTAACTCCACAAAACAATTTTATAAACGGGATATTAGGGGAAATCACGTGATCTACAGAAAAAGGGTTCAGTGACTTCGGGAGTTGGCTGAGCGTTTGCTAAGCGTCAATAGTAGATTTGGGACAGAGAGATAATTTATTATGTTCACAGACACAATACCCTCTAAAAAATAGGCCCAAGTGTGTCATTAACCCCCGGTAATATTAACCCCCCCCCCAGGGGGGATGTCCTGGTTATGGACCTTATAACCTCCGTGTAACATTCAACCACCCTCTGATGTGTTAACCCCCCTGGGTAGGTAACATTAAACCCCCCCAGAGGTATTTCCCTGCCTTGACCTCATGCTCCGAAGAATCTTTACCAGTCCACCAAATATCCCTTAACCCCCCCCCCCCCCTGGGAAGATCCATGGTACGACCGAGTAATGAATCCCCCCTGTGAGACTTATCCCCCGGTTAACGTTAATCCCCCTGGGGAATTTGTTCAATATGACCAGGAACAATATCCTGACGAAATTAAACCCCCTCTTATCTTAACCTCGTCTTAACATTAATCACCCACCCAGGGAATTTCTCGCCTTGACTAGATAGTCTCGTCCTTGGTGATATTAAACCCCCTGTTCGACTTAAAATACTGCCTTGAGGTCGGTTTTATTATTTGTTTATTACTAAACCAATTCAAGATAGCTGACCCGTGCAGACTTTTCTCCCGAGCTCATTTCTGGCTAAACCATAGGGCGTAGATCAGATCTGAGGGGACAATCGAAAGACAAAATTAAATTTTTCCCACAAGAAAGGTCCAGTCACTTTTTTCTATCTCAACGGTTATCTAATATATAACAACCGCATTGTAACTGGAAATGACTGACTAACTCACTCACGTAAAATAATTTTTAACCTACTTCCAGATGAGTTAGAGACTTGAAATTTGGTACACAGATAGCTTTCCACGTGTATACCACCAGGGAAAAACCCGAAAAGTGAGAATTTTTCATTTTCAACCCCTCAAAAAAATTCCCAAAAAATCGGCATTCTTCACCCCCCCCGCAGGCATTTTTTGTAAGCCCCATACGGGCGAACCGTTGGACTACTCGGATCTGACGGAAAATTCATGGTCGGAATGAAGTGAACACAAAAAAGGGGTAATGACTTTTTGCTCTATCTTCCCTGGGTTTAAACGACAAAAAGCTCGAACATTTGAAATTTCCCGAGTTTTTTCGATAAAAATAAAAGTTTCAAGCCCGATAGCGGCCCCAAACCCTTTGGGCGAGCTCAAATCTGATTGACCCATCAAAATTTGCAAATTTTGCGATCTACAGAAAAGGCCAGTAATCTTTTTCCCTATCTCGTTGGTTTGGCCGAAAAAAGTGATTATGTAAATTTTTGGGGGGGGGGGGGGGGGGGGGGGGGGGGGGGGGGGGGGGGGGGGGGGGGGGGGGGGGGGGGGGGGGGGGGGGGGGGGGGGGGGGGGGGGGGGGGGGGGGGGGGGGGGGGGGGGGGGGGGGGGACAAAATTAAATTTCCCAAAAAAAAGGTCCATCACTTTTTTTGTATCTCTAAGGTTTAACCGCAAAAAAGCCCTCAAAGTCAAAAATTTTTTCGAAACCGGGAAAAAAAACTATGAAAAAGGTCAAATTTTTTAAAACCCTTGTCATTTTCTTAATGTCCGACTTAACCAGTCCCGAATTCCGTCTAAATTTTGAGTACTTTTGCTAAATATTATTGAAACTACTCTTCATAAGTCTTCATAAGTTTAGTTATATTTTTAACAGATAATATACAGGTCCATAGATAATTGACTTCACTGATCCAACGATTCCGGATGTAAAGTGTGGCAGTAGGGGCGAAACAGTCCATTACAATACATAACAATTGTTGATATGTTATAAAGAGAAAATTTCTGAAATGTGGTTCGAAGGCACCATATTTCAGAGATTTTTTTCTTTCTCAGAGATTTATTTGGAAACTTTTTATGGAATTTACTTCATCACTTTAGCGGACTTCAGGAATTACTCATTTATCCTTATATATCTTAGTTTAGTCTATTATGAAGTACGTAGTAAAATACTACACTGATTTCAAAAGTAATCGAAATTTAATGAAAGTTATTATTTCTTTTATATGTTTAAACAAAAAAGAAAGTACGTCAAGGCTTAATAGTCACATTTTTAAAAAAAACCAAAATGTAAAATAAACTACAAAATATGAAAAAATATAAAAGCTCAAATGGTTAAGTTATACCATCATATATCTATATATTGTACCCCATATACTTCCCACAGTTCCTTGTGAGATTTATTTTACTTATAAAAATTAACATTATAAATATTTGTTTATTTATTATTTTCAATTTATGTAAAAAACTTGTATATATTTCCTTGACGTGTTTTATTTAAATACGTGCTAACAAGTAATACATATTCTAGAATTTAAACAATGTTGTGTCATTTTAATTAAATTTCACATTTTAAAGTTGTGTTCAAGTAAAGTTTTCATCTCATATTTGAAGCTTTTTTGTTCTTTCTGTTTTTATTTATTTTTCGTCAAGAAATTTTTTCCACAGCATCTCTTATTTTACTAATATTGTGATTGTTATTAATTTTCTACACATCCAGATTAGAACGGGTAGTACGCTCAGACGTTGCTCTATGTATTGTTAATTTTCATCCCTTTAAAACTTGAACAACTGTGGAAGTATGTTAAAAATACATTTATTTGAGTTTAGGTTTATCCAAGAAAACGAATTCATATCTTTAATTGCCCATCTCAAATAGAAAATTCACTCTTTAATAATTGCTTACTTACCTAATCGAAGGTGATAAGTAATAAGGTGATAAGCTAGAAGACACATAAGCAGTATTTTTATCTTGGAATAATAGTTTAGGTTCATGCCACAAGAGTGCAATACTATCTAATGTCACTAAAAGGCAAAGTTCAATAACAAAATAACATTATGGTAACATAAATTGTTCCAAAACATAGTTTTTGAAATTTTTCACCTATTTTTAAACATGTTTGCATCTGGTTGTGACATAAATGCCTCCAGAGATGAATCAGTATAATTTAATTATTGTGTGTGTAAGGTATAAATTGGCACCACTGACCCATTGGTCCCACAGGTGAAGTATGACATGGCAAATTGTGACGAGATATTCCGTTACATTAAGCCCCATAGATGAACCAGACTGGCGTAGTTATTGTGTGTGCAAGGTATGATTGGCACCACTGACTCACTGATCCTAGAGGTAGAGAGCAAGTGCACAAAGGGGACGAGACAGTCCATTGAAACCCTCGAGATTTTAAAACCAGTATGTATATATACTCGCCTTCGGCTCGCTGGGGGCTACGCCCCCAGGCCCCCAAAGTAACGCTTGCAAATTCGGGGAATAAGCGGAATTCGGTGACTGGTTAAGTCCGGACATTAAGTAAATGACAAGGGATTTAAAAATTGACCTTTTTCATAGATTTTTTTCCGGATTCGTAAAAACTTTTGACTTTGAGGGCATTTTGCGGTTAAACCGTTAGAGTACGACAAAAAGTGACTGGACCTTTCTTGTTGGAAATTTAATTTTGTCTTTGATTGTGCCTCAGATCTGATCTACGACCTATGGTTTAGCCAGAAATGAGCTCGGGAAGAAAAGTCTGCACGGGTCAGCTATCTTGAATTGTTTAGTATAACATAATAAAACCGACCTCAAGGCAGTATTTTAAGTCGAACAGGGGGTTTAATATCACCAGGAGACTATCTAGTCCAAGGCGGAGAAATTCCCTGGGTGGGTGATTAATGTTAAGGAGGTTAAGACAAGAGGGGGTTTAATTTCGTCAGGATATTGTCTGGTCATATGAACAAATTCCCAGGGGGGGTTAACGTTACCGGGGATAAGTCTCCAGGGGGTTATTGGTCATACCAGGATCTTCCCAGGGGGGGGGGGTTAAGAGATTTGGTGACTGGTAAATTCGGACATGAGGTTTATGGCAGGAAATTCCCTGGGGGGTTTAATGTTACCAGGGGGGTTAAAAACATCAGGGGGGTTTAATGTACAGGAGGTTATCAGGTCATACCAGGAAATCCCCGGGGGGGGGTTAATATTACCGGGGGTTAATGACACACTTGGGCCTTTTTTAGAGGGATTGTGTCTGTGAACATAATAAAAATTCCTCTGTCCTATCTACTATTGACGCTTAGCTAACGCTCAGCCAACTCCCGAAGTCACTGAAAACCCTTTTTTGTAGATCACGTGATTTCCTAAATCCCGTTTTTTAAAATTTGTTTTGAGTTACGACCAACCGTTTAGCCCCTAAACAAGCCCGGAATGTAAATTTTTAGGCGAAAATGTCCAATATTTTCACTTAATCGCGTTTTGCGGTCAAACTAAGGGAAATATAGTAAAAAGTCACTGGACCTTTTTTGTAGGTCATCTTATTTCCTAAATAAAAAGTTAGTCTTATTTTGACCTCCGACCAATGGTTTCGCCGCTATCGACCCCAAAAACAAAAGTTTCGCGTAAAAATTACAACAAAATTGTACATAATCACGTTTTTCGGCCAAAAACCCCAAACGAGATAGGGCAAAAGATTACTGGACCTTTTTTGTAGATCGCGCAATTTGCTAATTTGATGGGTCAATCAGATTTGAGCTACGACAACGGTTCGGCCGCCCATCGGGCTTGAAACATTATTTTTTTTCGAAAAAATCTCTGGAAATTTTAAATGTTCGAGCGTTTTGTCGCTTAAACCATGGAAGATAGGCAAAAAGTCATTAGACCCTTTTTTTTAGTTTACTTCATTTCCCGACCATGAATTTTCCGTCAGATCCGAGCTAGCTCCAACGGTTCGCCCGCTATCGGGCTTACAAAAAATGCCTGCAGGGGTGAAGAATGCGCGATTTTTTGGGAATTTTTTGAGGGGTTGAAAATGAAAAATTTTCACTTTTCGGGATTTTTTCCGGGTTTGGGTTTCACGGGGAAAGCTATCTGGGGTACCAAATTTTCCCCGTCTCTAACTCATTGGAAGTAGGGTAGAATTAGTATCGTGAGTGGTAGTCAGTCAGCCCCGTTACACTGGGGGTTGTATATATATTAGATAACCGTTAGAGAAAAGAAAAAAGGGGGCGGGGCCTTTCTTTTTCGGAAAAAATTTTAAATTTTGGGCTTTCGATTGTGGGCCCCCAGATCTGATCTACGACCTATGGTTTAGCCCCAAAAAGAAACTCGGGAGAAAAGTCGCACGGGTCAGCTATCTTGAATTGTTTAAAAAAAAAACATAATAAAAACCGACCTCAAGGCAGTATTTTAAGTCGAACAGGGGGGTTTTAAAAAACACCAGGGGACTATCTAGGGCAAAAGGGGGGAAATTCCCCCGGGTGGGTGATTTAAAGTTAAGGGGGTTTTAAAAAAAGAGGGGGTTTTT
>NW_025788579.1:0-9693 GCF_021130785.1 Homalodisca vitripennis
ATAAAAAATAATTTTTTTTAAAATAAAATTGTTTATACATTTCAAAAACAAATGCCGGTTTGTGTTAATCGAATACATTTTTAAGTTGAAACCCGTAAAACATGTAAAAAGTTTGTTAAAAACCAATTTGGGTTCAAAAACATGCCCTTGTTTCCTTTACCCCAAATTATAACCCCCGTTTAAGGTTGGGATTTTTCCCTTTTCATAAGTTAAAACACAATTGTATTGAAAGCAAAAGTAGTCAAAGATGTCATACAAAAAAAAAAAAAAAATAAAAAGAAAAAAAAACACTTTGATCCAGACAGGAGAGTTAAAACTTAAAAAACCAACAAAAAAAAATGTACCCACAAAACAGGTCTGGGGGCCCAAAAAAGGGGAATGGGTGACCCCCCTTCCCCCACAGCCCATCATTTTTGCATCATGTTCAGATGACCCGCGATACCACAGGAAATAACATTGGTTTTCTTATAGGATTCATTTTTTGTGAAATTTTGGCGGTTGTGTGTGGTTGGTGTGTGTGGGGTGTGGTGGTGGGGGTGTTCTTGAAATTTCTGCTGAAAAATTTATTTTTGTGTGGACCAATTTTCTTTTGGTCAGTGTTTGCGCTGTTTTTTTTAAAAATGTTTTAAATTTCATTTTATTTGTTATTTTTGGTAGGGTATTGGGACAAAAATTTTTCGTTGAGAAACCCAAAAAATTGAAAAGAGTGTTAACCAAACTGTTTTCCCATGGCGAAATTGCTTAGCGTTTTCGATCCTTTTAGAAGAAAAGCCCCTTAAAATTTTTATACCTACCTTTTTTAATTATTGATTGTTTTTTTAATTTTTTAAGTATTTTTTACACTTTTTTTATTTTTTGTTGTTTTGAAACTTTATTTCCTTGCTAATTTGGGGCCCCAAAATTTAAATCCCTGAAAGGAGAAATAAATTATGTTACATGAAATTGCAAAATTAATTTTAAAAAAACAAACATTTTAAGTAACTTCGTATCATTGGTTTTTAAACTAAAATCAAAATAAAATTTTCGAAAGCTTTTTCAAATAGTTAAAGTTTTTCAATTTCATTATTATTTTGAATGTTCTATTATTAAAAAACCCCCAAATAGAAAATATTTATTGGTTGAATTTAAGGGAGAAAAAAATTTACGGTTTTTTTAAAGTAATCGGGTTTGAATTATCAATTTTTATTGACATGTTAGGGGAAAAATTTAACGAAACTTTTCAGAGATGTCAGCGTTGTTTTGCCAACGCAAGGGGAAAGTTTGTTTCAAATTGTTAAAGGGAAATGGTAAGAAATTGAAAAAAATAAAACTTACTCATGGATTTTAACTTTTCTCTCTTAGGTGCTTTATCTTGGATAATTTGTACATTTGCATTTAACCCGACTTTTTGTAAATGGTTATACAAATTGCGATTGTGATTCTTAGAATATCTTCAGTGCCAGCTGACGTTTAAAATTTTTTGAGTCTTTTAGTGCAAAATTTGTGAAAAAAGAAACATTCTGTGTTAAAAGAACCCTTGTAACTAAACTTTTCTAGGAGAACTAAGGTTTTTTTAAAGAAGGCAAATATGCCAGTAGTTACGAAAACCAAAAATATTTTCAATGTTATAGGAAACAGTTTAAATTTGTGAAAAAATGTCTGGGCCTTAAAGGTCGTTTTAAAAATTGATAACGAAACTCCTGAGAGACAACGGGAAAAATATGATTTTATTGCCCCCTTAGAAAAAATACTGTGAGAAGTTGTGCCTAGGGGAAACCTGGCTGTGATGTTAACTGTCGGAAATATTGTAACCCCCCCCCCAAAAAAATGGTAAATAAATTGTGTGAAATAAGGTAGTTTAAAACATTTTGGGGGGAAAACCCGCGGTTGACCCTGTCATAGGGAGGTTTTTTAAGAATTGGTATAGTGGGTTACACTCCGATTAAGGGAAAATGGGTGGAAAACATGGAAACCACAAACACTTTGGGGGGAATCCGCTGATTGACCCTCAGATAGGAGAGGTCTGGCTGTAAGAAATAGTAGGATTATAGCTTCCTCCCTTGAGGAAAATGAGTAGTGTTAAATTGCAGGGAATTAACCACTATGCCCTCAATAGTCTAGTTATAGCTATACAGTTGCTTATCCACTTTGCTCATTGTATGGTGGTTTGATTTTTTATAATTTAAATGTAAAGAGTGAAAGATAAGGTCTCCGTTGCACTAGGCCTACCCAAAACTTGACCCCAGGACAACCCGGAGCAAAGGGCTTTATTCTTATAGTTATTATTAAGCTGATGTCACTAATAGGAAATATACCTATCATTCACCCGTCCTTACCTTACGTTTTTAAACAAAATCCAGTTTTAATAAAAACATACAGGTTTATTGAAGTAGTAGAAGTTAGATATATACCTCATGTTCCTATTGTTTTACTTCTTCGTTTCCCACTAAAATGTTTCCCTTTTGTTAGATAAGTTTAATCCTTGAAATATTAAAGTTAAGACACTAATACAAGCATACCTATCTTCACCCGACACTAACTTACGTTTTTAAACAAAATCAGTTTTAATAAATAGTACAGGGATTATTTTTAAACTAGTTGATTATATACCTCATCAAACTATTACTCATGTACTATAACTCATGTTCCTTTTGCTTTACCTCCTTTCGTTCCACAGCTAATATGTTTCGCTATCTCTTTGTAGATTAGTTAAACATTGAAGTATTAAAGTTACGACAGAAATTGTCAAATAAACCGAATCACTAGGAGGAAACACCGTAAGCTCTTAAATGACACCAAGCGACAGGTCAGGTGACTGAGTCACGTTAATATTCCTTCTGTGTCACGTTTATGAAGAGAAACAATCTGCTCGACGTTGGAATTCTCGTAGTTTGAAAAATATTAATAGCACTTAAACCAGTATCACGGGACCTAAAAGTAAAATGGACAAAACGTTACAGCACTAACATTCCCTGGCAGGTGAATTTTCTTTTTAAGATTGCAAATAGTTGGAGAAATTATTTTTTTTTATTTATAAGTGTGACTGTGTGGTTTTCTTTGATGGTAATTACTGAGAAATTCTACAAAAAACAATATATGTAAGAGAGCTTTTTAAAAGTTTCTTAAAAGTTAAAGCTATTTCAGTAATTAATTTAGATATTTAATATTTGTGTCTAACGGTTTAATCAAGGAAATATTCAGTGGTGAAACGTTTGACTTTTTCTAGTTGTAAAAATATTAATTAATTTAAATCGAATGAATTACAAAGGGGGACAGAACGATTTGAACTTCCAAACATTCCACACGAGTAATTTTGAAAATGAATTCCCCTTTTTAAACATTAAAACATCAAGGAAGTTCTAGATTATTTAGTAATTCCATAATAATAAAAACAATACGATTTTGTAGCAAGTTTTTTTTTTTAGTTTCAGTACATCTTAGTATAATTGAGATTTTTAAAAAAACTTTTCGACAGTTAATGTTTACGGTGTTAAGTTTGTTTAATTTGAAATTTTTGTTTTTTGACGAATCGGAAGTGATTGTGAAGGAGAACAGTGGTTTTTTAGGAACATTTTCCATCGTTCTGTGATACAACGCGCAGTGAACCACTACGTTTCGAATATCTGAAACAAGTAATATCATCTTCAGAGTAAAATAAACTTACCTAGCACATCGAATAAAATGTAGATTAAAATCAAAACAAACAATACCATTGCGTCTGTGACACCCATGTATAGGATCCACAACCACCAACTTCATTAACCCTGAAATGATACACTTAATAAAAAAGAAACACGGACCACTAATTATTAAACACTACAACTACAGAATACAGATCACAATAGCACTGCATCACCGCACTACCAAATGGGACTGAAATAGAGGGCCAATAATTAAATGCCAACTTCGTCCAAGGCAGTAAGGAGAGGGAACGGGATGTGGGCCGTTAGTTCTTTAACTAAAGAAGAAGATTCAGAATTGTAGGAATTCTCGTAATGTAGTGTTACTGATCTTTTTTGTCACTAAGCAATGGCAAAGTGTATGGAAAATTCCTGTTTCGATTCATTTGTTTGTTTAACTTAGAAAACGCTGTTATAAATTTTATTTTGGACCAAAATAAAGTGACTATTTCATCTAAACAGCAGTATTTATTACAAAATATGAGTTTAATCCTGGATGGGGCTATGTGACCATAGATACTCTACAACCTTTAATGCATGGCGTAGTATACATACTTTAGTATCATTTCATAAACCCAATGAAAAGCCATATTTTCCCAAAGTTTAAAACCGACAGACTTCCAATGGGAACAATATAATTCCACACTTATAGTGAATACCAAACGGTTTCAGTGGGACCAATGTAATCTTAGTATGGTTTTTTTATTTTGTTTGGTTATAAAAGTTGGAAAAATACTGAAAACTTCTTAAATGTTGTTTTTGTTGTTGTCAGTTTTATAAAAAATTAACTACAAGATAAAATTAGCTTTTGTGAAAAGAAATGGGATTGAAAGAGTTTGAATAAATTAATCATAATTTTTTAAAATGTTTAAAACATTTATTGTTTCTTACATTATAGTTTTTTGTATACAAGATCTGTAGATTGACGCAAAATATTTAAATTTCCGTTTTTTACTAGATCCGGGACAGACTGTTCCCTAAATACAAATCGTTAGCTTGATAGTCAAAGTCTATTTTATCTGTGTTAAAAATATATTTGTTCCGGAACGGAATTGACTAATATACCTTCAAAACGTCTCATTTTGTATTATACGAATTAATAACCTATCAATTATCAAAGGAAGAATATCCGAATAAACTAAATTTTTTTACATTGTGATAACAAGTAAAATTGTATGTAATTTAGCTTTCAAACGTCTCCACAGTTAAGATACAAAAAAAAAACTAGTGTCATGTATTTATATCCCATTTTAATTTTATAAAAAAAAGCCCATTGGAAAATAAAGTTGAAACTGAAGGTTTTATCGTAGGGTTGTAACGATTTTAATTATAGTTTTCGTAAAATTTAAATCTTAAATGAAAACCAACTTTAATATTAACCCTTTTATAAATTTATTATTTGAAAACAAAATATTTACATCAAGTAGTAATAAGGTGAAAGAGCTTTAGGGATTAGTCCACACTGACTGTGGTCATTGTCAAGACTCAATCGGAAAAATTAGCTCAAGATACATATAATTTTTTATTTTTTAGATCTTTTAAAAGTTGATTTATTACGATCATGTTTTTAGATGTTGTATTTAATTTTAAAAATAATCGTTAAATCTTGTTGAATTAGCATATAAATATACGACATTTATTGTCAGTTGTAAAAGTTTTATCGTATCACAATTAATTTTTTATAGGAACGAAACAATAATACTAAGTTGAAATATTGGGTTGTATTCGTTTTACAGAGAGGCAAAACATTTATATGGGCGTTGTGTGTTGCGTGGTGGTTCTTTTAGATAGTTCGGAGGTCCTACGCATAGAGCTGTGCCATGTATCTGTAATTGTTACCGTTCAAATGTTTGCCACCAAAAGCACTTTCACTTCACACTGTGCAAATCGAACGCTCTTACTGTTTGCCCTGTCTAAGTTTATATTACTGGATGAGTTATCTCTTATGTAACCAACACAATCAAATGTTGAAGAGAGGTTCTGTCAATAATAAATCTACTGTTTATTCAATGGTGGTGTGATGTCGTTTGTGGTTTTGGAGAGCAAATCAAATTTGTTTCTTATACTTTAACTTCGCATTTTTGCGATTATGCCTTCACTGCTGTACATTACTTATATTGCTTTAGGTAATACATAAAATTGAAAAAAAAATATATGACAAGTGTTTTATTTTAAATTTTATTTGTATACTTTGTTATAATTAATTAAGTTTACTTATCATATCCGGCTTCTTGCTTCCGTTTAAGATTTTTTCTCCCACAAAATTGAAGTATGTTATTTTTTTGGGAAGTAAGAGAGTCACCGATTGTAATTTAAAAGTTCTATGTATTGTATTGATTATGTAAAGTTCAGAGGAAAGAAAATTATTTCGTTATCAAGCGACCTACACTTTTTGCTAGTCTATATATCCCACCTAATTTTACTGTAAGATTTAACGGCATAAGTAAGGTTAAAACGTTAAAAAAGCTATTAACCCGTTCCAGGTAGCTATTCAACCGTCCGTATCGAGTTTGAGCTACGTTTTTAAAACTTTTCAAACCCTTGATTACCTAGTTAATTAAATTAAACTAAACCGGTTGTAATTCGATCTAAAACAATTCTAGTGTAATAACACTTTTATAACAAAGTACGACAGTGATTTCAACTAATATGCCCTTGAGTGGACCAGTTTTCACTATTTTTTGCTTATAACTTAAAAACATGATTATAATGGCTTACAATTCGTAGTATCAAACAGCTTACTTTGGTTGTAATTGTAATGACATCGTCAAAAAATCATATATTTGTACATAGTTTTTATGTACAATTAATTTAAAACAAAGTGTCAATCAGTCCATTCAAGGAAATAGTTTGCATTAGAATGGACCTATGGTTTGCCTTCATTGGACCAGTGTCAAATTTAATGAAATACGACATGTCATTCTTTTTGTAAATATTGTTATTTTGTTGTTATAAAGTACATTGAAAACTAAATAGGTATATAACAAAATGTTACATTTGAAAGTAGAAAACGCTAAATAATTATTCTAAAAAACTACGTGAAAGAATTATGAAAAATATTTATCAATTGATACAGTAAAAAATATCTTCTTATTTGCGCTTACACCAGCACAACTGTATGGTACCAATTTACGACAATCCATGAATTGTAATCATGTCCTCCTCCCCGTATCCATTTCACATATCCTAAATAACCAACTTTGGATCAGTTAATGTTTTGTTCTGTGACATAAATTTTCACTCGTTTGTTTACTTCCCCTTGGTGTCTTTAAATAACGACTTCTTAGTTTGTTGTTCCTTTTTTTAGGGAAGTTTATTTTTATTTTTATGAGGCTTCAAGCTCAGATTTATAAGGGCTGCTTGTAAGAACTGTAGCTTTTTGGGCCCCTGTATCCCTTTGATCTCTTGCGGGGTGGGTAGAAAATTTGGTGCTGGTAAAAAGGAAGTTTCAATAAGAGCCTTTGTGAAGTTATCTATTTAGATGTACTCCGGGCTCTTGGCTGAAGGATAGTAAACACTAGTCAATTTTTCATCAGCCCTAAAGGATGAAGAACTCCTAGAATGTCCAGGTGCAGTAGGTGGACGCTTCATGGGTCACCAAGGCATCAGCAGGTGACAAAAATCTGAATCCTTAAATACATGCCTATTCACAGGCCATTATCCCAGAGTGTTGAAATGCACTCACACGCAATTTTCTACTGTAGCAGCCCGGACCATATGCCTCTTTCAATTTAAATTGTGGAATTTGGGTCTGTTGGTTTTTTTCACCCCTTATACATGACGAAGAAGAAAAGATTCCAGACCACTTTGGATAAAATATGTCTGCATTGGTCCAAATATCGCTACATCTAACGGTTGTAGGAGATGTGTAGTGTGCCCTGGTAGTTGAAGCAAAATGATACCATGTTCACGGGGCAAATTCAACAGCTTCCAAGATTTTTATGTGGTGTGATTGGGCGCCGTCAAGTATAAATAAGTACTTTTTTATTTTTTTACTGACATGTATGTGACTTGTTAAAATGTCGTAGCCACTCCAAAAACAATTCTGAGTTTATGTAACCAGTATCTTGAAATAGTTACGAAACTACAAGGAAGGGGCTCCAACCTTCAAATCGTCATTTCACACCTTTTGCGCTTTAAAAATTGATCATCGGAGGCACGCTAGGACTCATGCGGGCGGCGTTAACACACACAACCATTGTTGTGTTTACACCACGTTCAGCCAACTGGTTATTGTGCCAACTTGCCGCTTCCCCTTCAAGCCCAACTAATCTTCTGCGGACGCTTCTGAACTGCTTGAGGAAAACCAGATACATCGAACTCATTTAAAAATTGTATCTGGCTCTAACTTCTCGTCATCCATAACCTTTTCAAAAATGTCAAAGAAATGGTTGACATTTTCTCTATTAAACCCTTCCTTGCTCGAGCTATAGATGTATTTTCCGGTTTACGTAAAGACAGACGGGGGTTGCGTTCTCATAAAGTCTATAGGAACCATTTTTTGCCAGCCACTTTTTTTATCCTTATTAAACGGCCCGTTATGAGGAAGGGAAATGTTTTTCAGCTACATCATACGCAAGTTTTCGGATTTGTCAGTTATCGTCAAAACAAAGAAGGATTCTTCATAATTTTAATATGTGGGTCAGGACAAAAATTGTTTCCATTTCTTCTGAGAAAACCGGCAACTTCCCTAAAGATTTTCTCTCATTTATGAAGTAATTTTTTTGATCAGCATGTAGTTCGTTTTTAAGGTTGCTTTAGGAATATCCATATAACTTCTGCTGCATTCATGTTAATCCATAGTCCCCGTTTTTACTAGGGCCGCAATAGCTTGGCTGAAGGTTCTCTTCAGACCACTGCCGTACTTTCTCTTTCTCCAATGTTTCATAGAGTATCTCGTAAATAATAAACAACTTTTTAAAAGTTGAGTATTTTTATGCCGAAAAGGACGTCAAAAATACCATGTATATAAGCAAAAATTAATAAGGTCTCCTAGGATGGACCCGAGGTTTCCCATTTGAAGACCAACTCCGTGAGGTCCAATCAAAGAGCTTTATCAAATTTACTGGAAGATTCGCGTAATTTTCCTAAACTGTCTGCTAAATTCACCTAGGGGGGGGATATGTATATTTAATTTAAAGCTAATTAGATACACTTTTCTTATGATTACTATCTATATTTGGAGTTACTTACGTTAAGAATGTAGTCAGTTCCTCTCTCTGAATGAAAACGCTGAAATTAAAACCATAACAGCAAAAAATACTGAAAACAAAAAGACACTCACTTGACAGACGCTTATACAGTAGACTGGTGTTTAGCTGCGCCGAAGTAGAACGTTCTGGAAAAACCTATGACTTGTTGCCAACTAAACAATTACCTAAATTTCCCAATATTTCAAATTATTTAGCGGGTGTGGTCCATTGTAAGGCGCCGGTTCCAATTCAAGGCACAACTCTCCCTACGCGTTCTAGCCAAGTTATCATATTCTCTGTACAATCATAAGTTTTTTATGTATGATTTTTCAAATAGAAAAGAGTTATGTTTCTAAGTTAATATCTCGAAAAAGGTTTTAATGAATGCGTTTTCTAATTGTTTCGGAGATACACAAATAAAAAATAACTTCTTAATAAACTACCGCCATGAATCTATGTCAAAAAAAATATAATATCTTTAATTAAATTAATGTTAAAATTTCAATTACAGTTAATAAAATATGTTCTGTTATTTAAGAAACCGAAAAAGTTGGCGATTCACGAATATATTTTGTTTTAGAAATGCTAAAATTTGATTTAAGAGACCTGACTTTGATTAATTAAATACAAAATGAATCTTAGTTAATTTATACAACTATAATGTTGTAAATATTATGCGTTTCTTTTGGTGAGGTTACAGTATATTAATTATGTGTATTTAATTTAATAAGATTAGAGAAGACTATGTAACTACTAGTGAATGATTAGTAAACTAAACTTCCTCACTAGGGATAATCAAATTGCTGTGTGAAATGCAAACTGAAATCCATTTTTTCTACAAA
>NW_025788580.1:0-9254 GCF_021130785.1 Homalodisca vitripennis
AAACACGATTGGAAGTTATCACCTTATACAAGAGGTACAATAACGTCCCCGTCACTCGTTTTTGCATTTTGATGCTTCAGCATTATCGTAACGGTAAATGCTGTGGTTAGGAAAACTAAGTTCAGAACCAATAAAATCCTGCGAAATATTTTGTTTAGTAAATAATATAACGTCCACTAAAAACAGGTAGCCGTAATAAACAAGATTTGGTCAACTTATTCCCAAACCGTTCACATTCTGGCAATATATATAAAGATCGTAATATTTGTTAGAAAACCATTAGATGTTTGATTTTATTGTCACTCCCTTGACATATTTGATGGAGAGCTCTTATCTTTGACAATGTTCCTTTTTTCAATTCCGTCCCCATGAGTTCATTAAGATACACTTCCGCTTCTGAGGAGCTTTATCACAACTTATAGTTATTTTACAGAATGAAAAGTTATCATTAGATGGGTTTTTAAGAACGTAATAGTTCGTTAAATTTTAAAATAAGCTTGACTGGAGGTTGAGCGTTTCTTGCCATTTCCCCAATGCAGAAAATATGTCAAAAAGTTTTACAGCGCGAGGCCAGCTGCTAACCAAAATAGCTCATATTATTACTTTATCCAGGGTTTCTTCACTCCTTTGCTAACACCAGAGCTCTCCGGAACGCTATAAACCATCAAGTCCCTGCTCCCACGTGAGCAATCTATCAACTCTCTGGTAAAATCCCTCAGGAGTAAATGTAGATCCAATTGGTAGGATGAGAAAGCTGCTATCTCACACACTTCTCAACCAACGATATCTGCTTCCCCACGCACCTCCATACGAGAATCCAAAATTCAATATTTGCTTTGATAACTGATTAAAATGCAACTTTAACAAGCATCTGACTTTCTTTCTCATATAATCTTTAGTTGGTAGAACTGTCATCTTCTTCCAGCAACTCCACTATATATTTACCATATGCGATGAATTCTGAGTCTGTATAACGCCAATCGGTTCTGACAGTTTCTCATTTAGTCTAGTATCATTTAAACATTTATTGTACTGCGGTCTTTGTTTATTTTAACCCACACCAGTCTAGACCACACCAGAACAAGCTCTTGAGATAACTAGCGGAGAGCCTGGATCTACTTCCTAACAAATAATAATTCGCATGTCTTACTCATTGGGACATAAACATTAACGATCTCGAATCAACAACTGAGAGAAGCATGTTAAATGAACTCCTGGCATCTTTTTTCCATGGATAGAATACAACTTCCAACAACCAGGATCACACCCAACTTCAGCTACTTTCCAACTGTCGAGAAAGTCTACAACGGCCTAGTAAAACTGAACGAGTTTTACAGCTACAAACGAGGTGGAATTGATTAGGACGATTCGACTCGATAAAAGCAAAAACCCTCTGCTGGTTTGGACGAGATTCTCTTCCCCAGAATGGTTAAGTTCTGCAAGGAGGACCCCCCCCCGCTTCTGGTGCCACTTGTACACATATGCAATCTTTTCCTTTCAGCAGGGACGTTTCCCTTCTAAACTAAAAGTGGCTAAGGTTTTTCCTCTCCATAAACGAGGGAAACAAGAGGACATGGGCAATTATAAGGCCAATATCGTAGGTTCCGAACTTTCTCAAAGATCGTAGAGAAGATTGTCATAACCAAGACTATTTTCATCACCTCAATATAAATGGCCTTCTTACCAAATGTCCTCATGGTTCATCATGAAGGGTAGGTCGACACTGACAGGTTTGGTGAAACTTCGAGAGGACATCATCGACAAATATAGAGAATGGCTACTCCGTCTCCGGGAAATCTTCGTCGACATGAGTAAGGCTTTTGAATGCCTAGGCCACGGAATTTGATTCTATCACAAACTGGAGCTTCCTGGGACTAACTGGCCCTCTGACTACTGCTCCAGGAATGAGTTGGTTCTAAACGAGGAAACACTAAACAAAGCAGTTGCTGTTTTGGACCAAAGAAAAAGCTAATATGTGGTATCCCAAACCTTCTGATCACAAACAAGACCAAACACCTGGGTGTTGATTGTGGATGTCGACCTCTCTTGGAAGAATCCCATATAGATTGTCTTTAGCAGGAGACTTTAGCACTGCCTTAATTGCCATTAAAAGAATTGTAGCTGTGGGAACTGAGGAGGCCAGTCAAGAGCGACTTACTTTGCCTTGTTTGATAGCCATATGACCTATGGGATCGCTTTGTGGGGTGGATCGTCCTGCTTCAATTTGGAGAGAATCCTACTTATCCAGAAGAGGGCGATTAGAGCAATGGCTGGACTGGGATTCCGTGAAAGCTGTAGGGAACCTTCCGTAAGTGGGAAATCCTAACCGTGGCATCAGCTTACATCTTGGCAACTATAATGGAAGCCTGCAATAGTAGCTCACCGATAAATTCATCTATCCACCAGCACCGAACCAGGAATGCGAAACAATTTCAACCTTCTTTCTCGTCGCACAGCGCTGTTTGCGAAGAAACCTTCCTACGCAGGTTCCAGATTCTTCAATCTCCTTCCGGATGAGCTGAAGAACTTAAGGGATTTCACCTTCAGACGACACCTGAGGAGGTGGTTTGTGCAGCGGCCATTCTATGCAGTGAATGAGTTTCTCTCTTAGAAGGACAATGGCCTAACTTTTGCAAGTCTAGTCTAACTTAACATGTATTTGAAATTTGAAGACTGTATTGACGCTTATCAAATCTTGATGATTGTGAATAAAAGATGTTCTCTCTCTCCCTCTCTCTAACAATGCGGATGAAACCATCGGGCACGTGGCCCTCACAAACGATGTAGAGCAGCATTTGTAGAGATTTCGGAAATAGTTTGAAGAAAGTAAAGTACATCAGACTAAAAAAGGAGTAGACAAGAAGACGAAAAGGTTAATTTATGGGAACTTCTACAACAATCCGTCGGTAACTACTCGATCCGCTGCCGCAGAGTAGGTACACATGTTAAAATATAATTCATTCAATGGATCCATCAGAAGTAGGCATTATATCTAGAAGGCAGTAGAAGTGATTTGATTTGATTTGAAAGCAGTAGACATCAGTGTAGGCCTAGCGCAATCCCCACTCTTTCTCTCCGCCTACATTGATCACCCCATTAAACATACGCGTGAGGAGATCGTTAGCGCACACGGAGCTGCAACTACAGTTGCAAACCAGTTTAGCGCTCAACTATTTGGTGACCTCGACAATGTATTGAAGTGAGGAGACGCACACGACACGACCGGTTTTTGAATATCTAAAGCAGTCTGAAACCAGTCACATGCAACCGTGGGCCCGCGGTTTCAGTTGCGTTGTAGACTTCAGTTGCACGAGATTATGTGGTGTTTTTGACGGCCGCATAGTGTTTATTTCAGCATGAGTGATCAATAACTCAAAATTAAGCTTGTCGGAGCAGTGCAGAAGTATGAAGTTCTGTAAAACTATAAACAGTAGCTGAATACTTCAAAGCCAAAGAGGCTAATTTACTATCAAACGACGAGGCAGATACCAGCAATCAGCAGATTGATAGGACAACAGGGGATTAAGAAGTTACTGCTCAGCTTGATATCAAAATTGAGTGATTTTTCAAATCAAGCTTTTCAAACGACACGTATTAAGGGTGATTGATGCCATTTAACTCCTGGCACACCATCAACAGCCACGGTCATCAGGGCCAACATGGTCAATACTCACTTCTCCAACGATGTCCGAACTCAATAGAGTCAGAATGAACATTACTCACATGTCCAATGTAGTTGATTAAAGGCAAAACTGCAGATTTTTATAAAACCTTTTCTGATAGCCTTCACAACACTAATATGTAAACACTTTTACTCAGTTTATATGGTTATCATCTATTGATCATATTAGTACCTACATATGCTAATGTAGTTATAAACGGACAATAAAGATGACTTGTTAAACTTGTCTCAGAGTGATCATTAATCTTTCATGACCTGGATCACATTACCTCATGGTTGTGTCCAGCTTCTCCAAGGAAGGACCAACCAGTCTTGTAAGTTCGAAAGAGTCTTTTTTCTTTCGGTAAAAAGATTTAAACTTCCTATCTGACTGACACAGAGTTCTCTAGCTGCTACAAATAGTCTAGATTTTACATTGTTGCTTAAATAGGCGTGAACCCAATGCTTTGTCTGTACCCTTCTCCGTCTTCAGTATTGATAGTAATTAACATCTTCTTCGTAAGCACAAACGGCCAAGCCAAGGTCTTAAGCGGCCCATACACTAGACGTGCATTGCACGCCGTGCAGTTTTTTTATACTGGCACGCCGTGCTTGGCATGGCACTTTGTGCCCCACACACTGACAGTTTAGTCAGTCCCGTGACGTGCTAGAAGTTGGTTGTGGTATTGTGATATTGTGTAGTATTGTCGTGCTGTGATATTTTACTACTATGCCTCTTATATTTTACTACTAAACATAAAGCTTTAACAGTATTGTTGATTGGTGCGATTCATGACGATAGCAAAGTGAAGAAGAGAAGAAGACAATTATGGACGAAAAATTGGTTAAAAGAGAGAGAAATGTATTCTGATATGAGACTACTGAAAGACTTACGTGAAAATCATAAAAAATGATTACAGGATCTACTTGCGAATGGATGACGAAACATTTAGTTATGTGTTGAAAAGGTTAGGCCACGCATCGAAAGACAAAACACTAATCTGAGAAAAGCTATAACGGCGGAACAACGGTTAGTTGCCACGAAAAATTTTTGTGTCAGCAGTCGACATGATAAATATAGGAGAGTATTTGCCGCGAGAGAACGAAAAATAACCTCAAAAGACACTCCACTCTCAGCACGTAGCGCGGGACTGGTCCACACACTTGCAGGATGGCACGGCGGCAGGTGGCACGGCACGCCGAAAATCAAACCGATCTTGATTGCCATCGTGCCATGCAATGCACGGCGTGCATTGCACGTCTAGTGTATGGGCCGCTTTAGAAACAAACTCGTTAAAAATTAATAAACACTCTATTAAAGACACAACTGATACAAAATGAACCCTTCGATGTGTGCGGACAGAAGTTTTGTTTCAGTTGTAAACTAATTGCAGACGCAAACTGGTTTCCAACTATAGTTGCAGAACAGACGCTCCTGTGTGCACTGGGCCTTAGCGTTAGCAGATAACTCCACCTCAGTGACAACAGAGCAGAGCAGACTAAAACAAGATAAAAATGTTACAGAATTTTCGCTCCTTTTATATATATATATATAATATATATATATATATATATTGTATTATATATTATATATGACTGGTTTGAATGTTAAGATCGGTGCTAATGTCTGGAATATTAATACACACTAAATCAAGTTTGTACGAAAGACGGACTTGCAAATCGTCAGAATATGCATGAAGACAGATCGCAATGTAAAGTAAAACACAAGTCCAAACAACTTTCTTGAGGGACAGCTCTTACTTTAAAAAAAGGTGGCGAAATACTAGTGCCAATTTCTGTTATCTGAAATCTGCCCTCTAGGTAAGATCTGAACCGCCTCCAAAACTTAAAATAGTGCACCTTTGTCGGCAGCACATTGCGGTTCAAACAGTCAAAAGCCTGAGAATATTCAAGTATGACAAGTGTGATACACCTGCCTTGGTCCCTAGACTGTATAAGTCGATGAAAAAGTTCAAAAATGAGCTATATGGTTCTTTTTAAACCCAGATTGAAATTTTGGCAGAATCTATTCATCCTCTAGATAGCTTGAGAGTTGGAGAGTGGCTATCTTCTACAGAATTTGTGATAAAACTGGCAAATACACAAAGCCGCAGCTACACATTTTTCCAGGGCAAGCCCTAAATTTGCCGCCCCTTTCCACCACCCAACATCAGTTGTACATTTTTTTGCTACTTCTACATCAGCATGTAAATAATCCGGAAGTACCCAATAATTATTATTATATTTGTTACTAGCAGTTACCGCGGCTTCGTACACAATTTTCCAAAGCGTCTAAGAGTATTCTTCTTAGTAAAATCATTTATGATGTAAATTGGTGAAATCTTATGACAATTTTTCACTCAATTGTAGGCATATATCTGGCAATTATTATTTTAATGCCTGTGGTTAAGAGATTTTAAAGTCAAATACAATCTTTACTGGCTTATTTTAGGGTTTGAGTGTGTCGAAATATATATTTTTGGTTTAATTAAATTACATATCTGACGCCACAGTTGAGTGAGTCCCTTTCCTAACATCCCAATCAAGAAAATACAAACAGGTCTCAGAAACCTGCTTTGGTCAAAAACATATACGGCCGTTTGAATTTACATCGTTGAAAGATATCTCCAGTGTTTAAGTTGAGTTTGTCTTATTGTCCCATTAAGAAAATGTGTATACCTACTCAGGAGTAAAACGATGGTCAACGGTCCTTTTACCAAAAAACGGTCTAAAGCAACTATTCCCACCGTTTATACAGTCTAATACAATGCCACAGTTGTTTGCCTTGTCCTTATAAAGAAAATATATACATATGTTGGTTTTCAAGCCCTACTTTTGTCAAAATGTCTACTACTGACCCTTGTAATCTATTTCCGGTCTAAAATACTTCAAATTCCATAATTGGGTTTGCCTTTTATTACGACGAAGAAAATAAATAAGTAAGACTGAAAAGTTACTGCGGTTAAATATATCTATTCCAGCCGTTTAAATTCACTTTATTTACAGTTTCATAGTTGAGTTTGCGTTGTTGCACACGATCAAGAAAATATGAACACATGTAGGTTTCTGAAGATAACTTACTGTATATGAAAAGCGTCTACCAATATTTCCATGTAATATATTTGATTTTTTACCCCGACCAAGAAAATATATACTTACAAAAGTTTAAAAAGACTACTTTGGTCGCTAGTGTTCTTCCGGTATAATATACAATTGTTTTAACTATGTTCATTTAAAATTTCTAAATAATCGTTTATATATAAGCTTTGCGAGATAGAATTTTTGTTCATTTTTCAGACTGTAGTCTAGAAAAGAATGATTCGTCGAGACATAATTGTATCCATTCCCCAGATTTTCCTGAAATCACAGTAAAAATATCATATACTAAGTCAAAGGAACCAACCAGTTTCGAGTACTCTACGTGCAAACATCCACAGCTTTGTTCATTAATGTGGCATTTATAATAACATTTAAATAGTATTTCCTATACATTAAATAGTTTAATTTGTTAATGGTGAATCTGTAATAAAAATTAGATAGTAACTTTGCCTTTCCAATCTGCAAAATACTACTGATCAAGCACTGTGTACTTAGTATTTTCTAAAATGTAAGCATAAACAAATGTTTTTGCCTGTTTGTTAAGCTTCTGCTAAAGGTGTTTACTGTTAGTTAAATTTGGATTGTTTTTCGTAAATATTATGATTATTATTCCAAATTTCAAGGAACATAAAGAATTAAATCCAAATTATTATTTTTTTAAATGTTATTCTTTATCTAAAAATATGTATAAAATATTTAAAGTTTCAAAAATCAACATTTTGATATTTTACAATTATAATTACTAGCAACAATTTGTATGAATGTGAAGACATGAGTGTAACTTTTGAAACTTATCTTGGCAGGTTAGAGAATCAGTAAACTTTAAGAGATTTTTTTGTCTTATTTTTATTGCTCAGGGCGGTGTTGCTGCGGTTGTCTGGCGGTTTTTAACTTCAAAATGAACAGGCGCCGGTAAATGAATAAAACCTTGAACTCTGTGTTAAAAATTAAATGTTTGCAATAGCGATTTTACAAAATTAAAGCCCAGGATAATAACTTTAAGAGCTCCATTTAACGTGATCAAAGTAGACTCTTTTGATCCACTTGGTCAAGAGTAAAAGTTGAGATGGTAATTTATTGACAAACGATTTAACATAAGTCTAAAATTACGTACTAAAACAGTACATTTTGTACATATCTTGTATGAAAATGTGGTCTTAATTGGGGATATCAAGTTTCCGAGTTATGAAATTTGGTTGGTAACCACCAAAAACCGTTACTGACATAACTGGAATTTATTAATGATAAATAAATTGTATTATATGTATAAATACAGAAATAAACAATCTAAACTTTAATTCCCGCAGTTGGAGTTCTACTAGTTATTTTTTGATTAACTTTCAAACACGGGTATCTGTACTTTTTGACCCGATAGTAAAGCGATTCGCGCGTAAACTAACTAAATTATGCGTAAACAGCAGTTGCAATGCAATGCCTGGATCTTCTATAACTTTGCCACCCGGGGAAAACGACCCCCCCCTAGCTGCCGCTCTGCAAATAGATATTGGCCTGAACACTTGAGGAATTTCATGTTTTCAGCAGTGGATGAATGATACTGGTTTTCCAGGATAGAAGAAATTCACCTCTCGTAGGAGATTTATTGACAAATTTATTGATGGTTAAGTCCTAGGTTTCACATACATGAGGACATCTTGTATAGAATCTCTCATTAACTTAACAAGGCCTATATAATATTTATGATAAAAATCTATCAGTAACAACAAATTATGGTGTTAATTAGATATAACAGAAAAAAATGGCTGTGTCTCACCTCCTAGATGCCAATGACAGGTGATGAGCACCTGAATACCCTGATGAGGTTGAAACACACGAGTAGGGGATGACATTTTTCTACAAAGATAATAAGTGACATATGTGTCTTCTCTTTGCAATCTTCTTTTTCTGTTGGTATAAAAATAAAGACACTTTCCATTCAGTAAACTGACGTATCAATGAAAAATCTTTATCGAAACTTGTTATGTTATTGTTACGAACTTCTCATACAGCAGAGCTCTGATTGAGATAAAAGTCATAACCAAGATGTGAAGAAAGATCTTATTTCTTAGATAATCAAAAATATTTACCTGTCCTTATTCAAAAGGCTGGCCTAGATCTGGGTAAGGGAGATGTATGACCAGAACTTGGAATGCTAACAAAACATGGCTTTCTTTGGAAACATCTAATAAAGACTGTTTAAGCCAAACTTACAGAAGATTCGGTGGAACACATAGGGTTGGCATGTTCTGATGTGTGTATACTCCTGTATACACAGGGTATATATAGAGTACATACAGGGTACCTAAGATCATGTATATATATATACAGGAGCTTGTATCCTGAGATCATAAATCAGAGAACAGTTACCTACTAATCTTATAGGCATTTGAAGAAACATTACAGTTTAAGAGTCAAAAAAAAGTAAGATAAGGGGAAACACAGAGGAACTTCTACGATTAAGTAATTTGGGTTTTTAAAAACCCTCCCCCCCTAAAGA
>NW_025788581.1:0-10332 GCF_021130785.1 Homalodisca vitripennis
AAAGTGTGCTCTGGTTCGTGGCGGTGACGTTCACCAACATGATACAAGTAGAAGTAGGGACAACATTAGAACAGCGGCAATAGGATCACACTGAGGCGTTAACACAACACCGTCACGCAACAAGTTGGTGTCAGACTGATATCTATCAAGTCCTCCCGGAGAGTATCAAACATTCCAACAATCAAAATTAATTCAAAACTTGTCCTCAAATATTTTTTGGTGCCAATAGCGTTTTATTCTATCTAGATAAATTCGTGACGAGCCGCTAGGAACGTTTAAAATTTGCACTAGATCTCAAGTCAGTTTTGATTGTGTGTTTGCTCTGGATCTGGAAATTCTGATGTGTTTTTGAGCGAATGTATGAATTGCAAGTGTGATTGTTTATGAAATGTCTATGTAGGAACTATAATTAGATTTTTTATGTTGATTGCGATAATTGTTAAAAAGTGCAATGACCAGGTTTATTTATTTTACAATTAATTGTGAAACTGTCTAACCAGTTCCTGTAAGATCGATTTGCATCGGTAGCGTTTTAGACATTTATTTATTTATAGTTTGCATGCTTTAATACAGGTTAAGACCGCATTACATTAAAGCAGTTAACAATAGTACACAAGATAGTTTTCTTTCGTGGGTTTGCAAGGTTCATTTTCAGTACTTTAAAATAATCGACTGGATATCAAGTAGTAAAATACAAATAAGTAGAAATGACAGCAACAGCACAATAATCATTAGAGAAAACATAACAAAAAATTGTACTATAAATGCAACGACTAAAGTAATTTTATAAACACATGCAACGACAAACATAATATATAAAACAAAGACTTGACCTAACAAATATAATAAATAGTAATTAATAACAAGAAACAGCACAATAATCATTTTAAGAATAAAACAAAAATATATATTTAAAAAAAAGCAACAACTAATTAATTCTATGACACATGCAACAATACAAATAATATAAGTAACAACATACAACAAAAATATTAAATAGATGGAACGTTAATTGGTAAGATAAATTACAGTTAAATATTTATGTGAAAATATTAGGCATACATTGTATTCAATAAACAAAAAGTCAATATAAATATGGTTTATCTTTTGATAACATTAGGCAATTCTTCTTAAAATATTATATTTTGATTCTGCAAATATATCATGATTATTTCCTTCCGAAAGTATTAAATTGTGAGAGATCTCATCATGCTATTAAATAGTGAGGCGAGTACGCGTGCGATACTGTCCGTGCCTGTGGCAGATCATACATAATTTTTACTCCTACAATTGAAGTGCGCACATCGATGTTAACTATGTAAAGTTGGCTAAGGTTACATGATCCAGCCAAGGTTAGATTGTAAATAGAGTCAATGAGAGATTTGCCAGGGCGTGGACATTACAAGTAAACACTGTCTCCGCTAACACGCTAATAACAGTCACGCATGTTTGGCTTATCTTAGTCGGCAGGGCTGGGTTATGTTTGCCTCGAAAACACGTTGTGCTCGACTTTCCGCTTCTTTGATAAATCTATTAATAGTGGTCACTAATACGTAAAACTTTAAAAATTATTTTAATTCTTGAACAAAAATATTCTAGAAATGAATTTTCTTGGAGAATTGGAAAGATTTTAATTTTTATATCATTAGTAAATTATTACACACTTTCCAACATTTATTTTAATTTGCAAGGACTATCGGAATAAAAGACTCTATCATCAGGTAACTTCACAAATGAATATATATTTACATTTTTCTAAATAATAAATACAAAATAGCGTATGATAAAAGGATTTGGAAATATGGTTTAGTCCAGTAAATTTTTTTTTATATATTGAGATGAGATTCCAATTTTTGAAATTTCAATAGAAAATTGGTCCTATGTATATTCTGTTTAAATAGTTTTATACTGACAAACCATATTTCCAAATCCTTTATTTGTATGTTGTAATATTTACTATTGTACAAAAATGTTAAGTAGCTTGATGAAGTTGAAGATACTAAAAGGCATCGCAAAAATAAAATTAATATTGGAAAATGTGTAATAACATTACTAGTGATATGAAAATTAAAATGTTCTGAGTTTAAACTTTACTCTTGTTCATAAAATACAAAAGAAAACAACTTTTAGAATTTTTTAATTTGCATGACAACATTAGAATTCTTAGTATAAAAGACAAGGAAATTAATATTCTTGCATTATTTGCAGTATTTGAGAATTAATAAACGTTTACTTATACTATTGAACAAATTTGGACACACAATCAGAGACAGTTAGAAAGATAATATTTTAGAAGTCTGTATAGGAAACTGACGTAGACATACAGTTACTCAACATGTCCCAAGAAGGTGTGTACTCCTTCCTACTTCATAATCCGATGGCGTCACAGTGAGTTGTAAGGTGGATAAAATACACTACTGACAAGTTAAAGTAATTGTATAAAAACCAGGCTTTGACTCCAAGAACGATGATGGTAACGGAAACGTTTTGGACGAACGAATAGAGCGAGAGTGTCCCATAGTTTTCCCAAATAACGCAGAACGCACAGTCTAAACTGTCTCGGGCCAAACTGCCTTGCAGTCGGTGTCGATGATTTATGCAGGGCGTGGTGTGACTTTTCTCATAGCCAGTAAATCAATCTCGCCATACTGCCGTCATGTTTTACTGCAGACTTGCCGTAACCTATTCTCCGTAATGCTTTCTTCTTGCATCTCGTCGCTATTTCTTCCACACACTTAGACAAACAAGGTGATCAATATAACAAGTGTGAAACCCAGTTTATTAGTTAATAGAGGATGTCACATGTTTATAATCGAAATTCTCTCATTTTATGTCCGGTTGAAAAGGATAATTTTTATTTAATTTTCTCGTTTCATATTTATTTTATCCTTGAACTTATATGAAAACGTAAACAGATTAAAACTAATTTTGGATGAGATGTATATGTATGTAACAATTTCTTCTTGCAGAACAATATCGCGTGTTTGTGGCAAATTTGTGTCGGTAATTTTTTGCAAAATAAAAATGTTTAATATAAAACGCATATTGATAGCAAAGGTGAAAAGTATTTGAACTACCATAAATAATCATTGTTACAAGTATATTATTATTGTTACAAGTATATTATTATTTATGTATAATATGCTTATGCCAGCTGTTTGTACGGGCTTTTATTTAAAGTTAAATTTGTGGCATGTTATAAGAGTTTAACAGGTGATTGTTTTTAGTAGTAAAATGTGGGAAAATAAAGGATATCTACGATATCTTAATCTATTCGTAATATTAAAAAGATTAGGTTCAGTGCCTTGTAGTCTAATTAGTATATGGCCAGTTTCCTATACGAGAGTCCATTTGCCAGTAGCACAGTGTAGCGGGTACAACCAGTGTATCGCAGATAACCAGATCAAGCAACGTCGAGCGTGGCTGCTGCTTGGATGGGTGAACGCTGAGCGATCACCGTCCTTGCAAGCAGCCCGCCTGCCCGGGCCATTGATGGGTGGTTCGGAAGCAGCGACCAAAGAAGAACCATAGACTGGAAATCCCTATACCCAAATACCAATTACAGCAGTTGAAGCCAATACCACACCCACTCTAGTGACAAACCGGCCCGGCACCAGCTCGCGGAGGAGTATTACATTTTAATTCGCCGCGTTTTCATTAAACACTCGTTGGATTATACAGTTAGAGTTGGGATAATAACTTAAAATTTCACAAATTTTGTAGTCGAATACTATGGCAATGATGATGTAGTAGATAAAACATTTTAAAAGTTTATTACTAGTGTTTATAAAAATAAATTATTATTAATTAAAAACCAAATTGAGCTTTGGCGATGGACATGAAAAAATGAGTCGGGCTGCTACTTTTTTTATTTATTGGTCAGGCGGAGTTTCGTCTGCGAGAAAGTTTGAGATAATAAACCAATTTTTACCGTTAGTATTTTTTTATAAATTTTTGGAGCGTGAACAGTTTGTCGAGGAAAAGAGGTATAAAGCAGAAACAAAATTTCATACGGGCGCAAACACGTGCCCGCCGCCTCGCCTCCATACGCTGCAATTTGGTTTTAATGTTTAAATGCTCAACCTTTATTACTACTACAATCTGTTTAACATTAGCAACTTATTAGGGGAATATATCTAAATTTGATTAAATCAAAATACATCGTTGTAGCGGGTTATCAAAACCAACAAGTACATAATAAAATGGAAACATTTATATGTAATTTAAAGCCTATAAAACTCAAACCTTTTACAATACGGGAATAAATTAAATGTCTAACTTAAATAGTTAATTTATCTTTTTTTGTGATGATACCAGTTTACAATGTTACTGTTTATTTGGTGGTTACAGTATATATCAATGACTGATTTCTAACATTCTATTAAGGTTACAGTATAGTTTTTACAGTTTTCTTTATGGTATTTAGTTTATGGTAAACGGACTGTAGGTCCACGTTATAAAACTGCCGGAAGCATTTCTTACTTACTTCTTAAGGGCGTGGACAGTAGGTCCACGGTCCCGGCCTGGGACCCACTGTCCGACTCACGGGGTTTCTTTTGACGACGGGGGTTGCTGATAAGGGATCGTCGTACTCACGCTGCAGCACTTGAATGGATGTTTCGAGATCTAAACTCTATATCTGCGAAATAATTTTCAGTACACTAACATAAGACAGCTGCAAAAAGAATGAAACGAAATTAATATACATAAAATAAAAGTCCAGGTTAGTTACGCCATTTCTAACTTAAGAATGTCTGTAACGATTATAGTTGTCTACTGGTGATATACAGTAATATACAAATACAATACACTACAATAGATCTTTATTGACATAAACATGGAGTCACAGTCATGGCGTCAAGAGTTTTTAAATTTGAGTTGTGTGGTCATCAGTGCGCAAGGTCTTCCTATCGGCATGGCTGTCTCTTCAACAGAGTAGAACTCCTTGTCCAACAGCCACGTCTAAGAAGAGCTTCTTTAAAGTTCCTGTTCGATTTTTTGTTCTTGACAGCGTTGGTGGAGGGATGTTGAAGTGTCTAGCCCCGATATAGGACGTTTTTTTTTCATAGGCAGTCAGGTGATGTGCCTGGGAGTCTGTAGTTAGCTCTGTTTCCTAGTGTTATAAGGATGTGTATCCTAGAATTGGACGAGTCCTTTGTTAAACTGCATAGGTTATTACCTCACCAATGTACAGGTTGGCAACTGTCTGCAGTTTCAGTCTTCTTAAACATCCCCTCTACAAGAGTCCCGAAAAACCCATTTCAGCCATTTTTCTTAATGCCTTTTTCTGAAGGAGCAGTACCCTGTGTAGATTTCGCAGAGATTGAAAACCCCCATACAGTCAGCCCATAGCGCATTTGGGAATCAAATAGTGCATATGTAAAGCTGTTATTGAGGTTTCTGTGTTGCTTGGATTTGTTTGTGTCGCTTAATTAACATATAGGGCAAGTGCTAAGTTTTTTTGCTCACGTTGGTCTACGTGGGGTATCACAATGAAGGTCACCGTCTAGGGTTATCCCAAGGTATTTAGCCTCTTTATATGTTGAGACATTGGGTTAGCTCGAGGGCACTCCTTCTTTGTCGGGCCAAAGAAAAGCTGCTGATGTCTTCTCTTCGTTCAGAACAGGTTCATTTTCCTGACTATACTGTTTGGCTATACAGGCCAGCAATGTAGGCTTTAATTTCCAGCTCTTTAACATTCTTGTGCGACAACAATCGAGCGCAGTGTCGTCAGCATAGAGGAATATTTCACAGTTGTCCTGTAGCGTGGATACGATGTCTTTAGTGTATAAAATAAATAGCTACAGGGCCAAGCTACAGATCCCTGTGGGACTTCCTCTTGGTATCGGTGCTTGTGTGGATCTAAATTTTTGACACCTTATTGTTGACTACTTGAGTTATTATACAAACGATGGGGTCCAATATAAGAAGAATAAACTAATACAAACTTACTGTAGATGTTTATGATTTATTAGGCCATTGCCCAAACCCAAAATTTAATCCGATTGTAATATAATGCTATATGGAATTTCGTTAAGACTTAATCCCTAGTAGTAATCCACTTCATACGTGATAGATTTGAGTAAACTGGTTGTTAATATTCGCTGCTTTAGCAGTACGCTGTGCGAATGTAGTGGAGGCAGGTTTCACTGACCAAAATAAAGAATAAGTGCAGGTAGAAAAAGTAATGCACGGGGCCAGGTCTGTTTTGAAAAGTAGGGACACGTTAGTCCACAGGTGTCGGCGTGGACTAACTGTCCTACCCCTTGCCGAAAAGTGACGTCAGCACCCCTCGTCAAACTAGGCGTGGACCTACAGTCCTATAATCTATAAGTTTATATACCTTACTTAAAATGAAATAAAATGTACACAAATTCCAGCGAAGTATATTTTAGTTGATCATTCTTAAAAAAACATCCCAATTTGCCAATAATACAAATTCATATAATCGGTGGCAACGCTAAAGCAAACACGGAGAGCGAGCACATCCTGCCACCACACGGACGACTCGGTAGTGGGTGACTCATACACTGCCATCCCACACCTCTCTGGTGATGACCGGCTTCAGCCTCGCGCCACGATTGCCAGTCTATGTTCTTCTTTGGTCGCTGTTCGGAAGTCATCTATAAGTCGTTGGTGTCGTAGGTGTGTTCCTAGCCCTAACTTAACCTGATGAAGTATGACATCCTGTTCTTTACTTTAAAAAAGCGTTTTGTATGTACATTATGTATTCGTGATGTGTATACGAATATATACTTTTGTGTTATAATATAGGTCTAATTTTTATAAATATAACTCAGGTGTTGTAATTACTCAAACACGTTCGCCTTGTATTAGTATAAAATGATACGATGCCTTTTCCCGAAAATTGGAATTTTCTAGTTACTTTTAAAACAAACACTACGCTAAACGAACGTTAAGATATGACGAGGTCTGTATTTTAGTGCATATACAAAAAAGAAAATGTGTTATTTTCTCCTTGCCTGCCTTTTGATATCAAGGGCAATTGAATCATTCCAAAGGTTTTTCAATAAAAGTTGAAGGAACAGATTTTTTAATGTAATATTAAACATTGATTTTGTTTATGTATAATACGTAAATGATTGTATTAATTTTGATTGACATTGGAGTAACGTGTTATTAACCTTTTTTCTAAATACTTAATCAACCTAATATAGTTTAAAATATAATTTTTATATTAAACACACCAGAGTACGGAAAATCTCCGTAATAACCACATTAAACATCTTATGAATTATTGAGATTTATAGTGTGATGAAGTGTGCACAAGTTTTACAAAAAAAGTTGTAATTAATCAGAGTAACGTTATCATTTGGGAAAATAGATTAACCACATAAAATTTAATACATTAATAAGTATTTAAAATCGGTAAGCTAGACGTCCGACTCGGATCAGGCGTTCACAAATACAGTCCGCTTCCCATTTTTATACTGCCCTCGGGCGGTTTTTCTACCTGGCATATTTCCGCTGAACCGTAAGCCCCTAAAGCGATGCAGCAAGAATCGTAGTTACTAACTCCTGAATCCTGATAACCGTCAATTTGAAAATGAGAATCACTTACCGGCTCTTCTCGCGAGTTTGCACTATAATACGTAGTATAATATTGGATAATTTGCGCAACACGTACGTGGTATACTGACTTCTGACTTCTTTCGATCTTCGATCGGAGATTCTCCAAAATTGTTGAGTCCGTATTATGTTTAGTATATTATATTAAGATAATCATCGTAAGAAGATACAACCAACCCTTGTTTAGAAATATGTGTTTGTGTTTCTGCCAAATGGAATTTTTAAAATGTAAAAAAAGTAGGTATAAAGTTTCTTTAATTTTTCAACTTCTGCTTCTTCACCTTTAAATAACTACTTAGACTTTGTTGTTGCCTTATAGTGACATATAACAAATATAATTATTTGTGTAGTTGAAAGTTTAATGAACCCAATAATTGGTATCACAAAATATTTAAAAACAGAATTTTTATTAAAAATCTACCAAACTTATATTTTTATTTTATTAAGTTGTATTACTGATTAGTACATCTGTAGAAGTAGATTCTGTCTAAAAAAAATACTAGAAATGAAAACATTCTTTATTAAATCTCTACATCTTATGCATTCACGTTCAACTTTCAAAAATGGTAAGATGATACATAAATCAGGATTAAGAACATGTAGGAGATGATACATCGTCCGAGCGCTTCTAACTACCGGGACGACAGTCGAGCATGTATAACGTCACCGATCACACAGATAGGTGGGTATAATAGTCGGTTTTACAAGTAACCGCGGTACACTTGAAGTAATGGTATGATGACGGGCTACTTTTGACGGAGTGATTCCCTAATTGTGTTGTTTACGGCTGTAAAATGCCTTATAGCTCACATCAATTCCGTAGGTCTTTCATCGGGAAACCACAGCGACGGCAACCTTCTTGGGAAAAACCAACGTCTAGTGGAAAGAATGAAAGGATCAAGATTTTTTGAGAATTTCTAAACCAGTCACTTTTTAATGGAGTTTTTAAATATATTTCCATCAGGGAACTTTAGAATCTTTATTGCGAAATTAGAGAAATTCAGGTGCCACGTGTAGTCCTTTAATCTCTTCTAAGATGATCCTTTAAGAAGGTTTTCCTGAAGATTATTCCTCCTAGTTGAATTAACCATCCCAAACGTTTAGTGTCTACTGCATGTAGAATTCTACAAAAACCTCATACAAAATGTTTTTTTCATCTTCGAGTAAAATTCATCGCTAATAGTACAAGGATGGTAAATTAGACTCTCGTCCACTTGAAACCACCGCCGAGTCATCACTATCAGCGATTCCTGCATTACTTCAAGAGGGTTTACTACAGTCATAAGAGGTTTGTACATTAATTTGATCCTTCTTAATTTCCCGCAATTCCTCTAAACATTCTTAAAGGCACTGGTCGTGGCCTCTTCTTTCTTCTTCCGATTTTCCGTTGCAGAAGAAGTGGTGGCGTCGTAGCTCTCTTGAATCTTCTTAAGGGATCTCCAAGTTCCGGAACCTTCCTATCTTGAACTCTAAATCGCAAAATTATTATGTCCAGCGAGGAACTGTGTGAGTCAAAAATGTATCTACGGAGTAGTCTCAATAAAACTGCATGTCTTGAGAGCTCTCGCCCCTTGCCGCATGTTCTGGGTTCGGTACGAATAAGCCTCAGATCTCTCGTAAGCCCGTATACTCTCAATACATTTATGGCATAGTCCCCGAAATCACGAGAATAGGCTTCTTTGAATACTATCCGGAAAGCAACCACCTCTGCACTACCAACATCTTGTTCCTGTAGTTTGCCCATATCTCGAACCCAAATGAGCACAACATTGCCATTACTTGATGGACCTTGGCGTTCTTCGCTTGCTTGCCTCCAAATCTCCAATGTTTTCTATTAGGCAGCTTAAAGACGATGTATCTCACGACGCCCTTGATCGTAATTCTTTCGATCTGCCCAGTTTTGGATGTTCGTCTCCCTTATCGTACCGTGGTGAGGACGAGCTCAATTTTGCCGATTGCAGAGGTTGTAGTGAGAGGAAGAGCGGAAGGGATGAGAGAGTATGTGGGAGGGGGGTGAGGGACTTTGGGTGCATGTTGACACACATTAATCAACAATATTTTTGGGAACGTTTAAGGAAATGTTTTATCTAAATATATTTTTTATGTAAAGCAGTATAAAACGCTATCATATAGAACTATCTTTTTATTTCTACACAATGCTCGATGAAGAACGACATTATGTCAAAAAAAACTCCTGCCAATCAATGTTCCTTAAAAAGGTCTTAGTTTTTTTTGTTTTGTTTTGGGTTTTAAAACGGTTTAAAAAATTTTTGAAAATATTAATTAAAGTCATTTTTTTAAAACAATTTTGTACTTTCAGACACAGTATGAGTTCCATATACAAGCCTTGTCGAGTGCTAACCTACAAAACGTGTGAACACAAACGTCCCTAGCAAAGGTGGTTATTAGTGAAAACCCTTGGGGCAAGGTCCATCGATTTACCTCACCTCTTCACTCCCCCCCCCCCCGCTTCTTCTGTAACCACAAATTAATTAATTTTACTCTCTTTGTACACTTTTTTGTCCCTTTTTGATTTTAAAGACACCAAAACTTCATTGGGAATTGTTATGTTACGGAAAAAAGAGTGTTTTCTTTAGCTAAGCAATTCTTTTCAAAAGGAAATTAAAAAAGGAATCAAATAAACAAAATTATAGTCTCTCGTTACTGTTGGTTATGTACTATCGTATCTTTAATACGAATGAGTGGGTTGTACCGACTTCAACTGTTTAAAGCATTACTCCT